>NW_012099954.1:391917-393983 GCF_000951045.1 Mandrillus leucophaeus
TAGTCCCAACTACTTGGGTGGCTGAGGGGGGAGGATTGAGCGAGCCCAGGAATTAGAGGCTGCAGTAAGCTATGCTCACATCTCACATCATTGCACTCCAGCCTATATGGCAGAGTGAGACTCTGTCTCTTAGGAAACAAACAAACAAACAAAAACCTATGCAATAAAAAGGATGAAGTATAGCCTGGTGCAGTGGCTCATGCCTGTAATCCCAGCACTTTGGGAGGCCAAGGCGGGTGGATCACGAGATCAGGAGATCAAGACCATCCTGGCTAATATGGTGAAACCCCATCTCTACTAAAAATACAAAAAATTAGCCGGGCATGGTGGCAGGTGCCTGTAGTCTCAGCTACTCAGGAGGCTGAGGCGGGAGAATGACGTGAACCCGGGAGGCAGAGTTTGCAGTGATCTGAGACTGTGCCACTGTACTCCAACCTGGGCGACAGAGTGAGACTCCATCTCAAAAAAAAAAAAAAAAAAAAAAAGGAACTGTAGGTGGGCAGGGCAGCAGCACAATTGCCCCTCACTGTCAAGGTAATGGGAATGGCCCTTTGAAGAAACTGCTGCATTTATATAGATTCTGCAGGACAGCCCTGTGTATGAATCAGGGGTGATGCTGCCCACCCTACCAGGCAAGTAACAGCTGTATTTCTGGTGTGACTGCTAGCCCACCCTCTGTTTGCATGACTCCTTTGCTTTGCAAACTGTTTAGAGCCAGGCGTGGTGGATCACCCCTGTAATCCCAGCACTTTGGGAGGCTGAGGTGGGCGGATCACGAGGTCAGGAGTTCAAGACCAGCTTGAGCAACATGGTAAAACCCCGTCTCTACTAAAAATACAAAAAAAATTAGCTGGGTGTGGTGGTGCACACCTGTAATCGCAGCTACTCAGGAGGCTGAGGTAGGAGAATCGCTTGAACCCGGGAGGCAGAGGTTGCAGTGAGCCGAGATCACGCCACCGCACTACAGCCTGGGCAACAGAGTGAGACTCTTGTCTCAAAAGAAAAAACAACAACAAAAAAAACTGTTTAGAAAAGTACCTTCCCCCAGTCATTTACACGGTTAAGCCAAGGCTAGGTGAACCAGTTCTTCAGTAAAAGAAACTCTATGGGAAATGAAGAATATAAGTAGGCCAGGGGTGAAATGAATAATAATGATAACAAAAAGAGCCAACATTTATGGAAAATTTAATATGTACCACACCAAATGCTAAAAGTGTAACATTCATTTTTAATCCCTCTAAGACATGCAAAGCAGCTACTTCTAAAGTACAGAAAGCTTAATTTGCTTGATATCATATGACAACTAGTTGGCATCATCATGAGGATTTCAGAGTACAGGTTCTAGTATTCCAAGCAGCAGACATGTGATGGCCATCTTTTCACAAGCAAAATTCAGGATATGGGGCTTAAAATATATCAGCATGCATTGGGCTTAATGGGAATGAACACTTGAAATTAGGATTGTTGAGGAAAATCCTAGCAGTAGAGTCACTGCCCTTTAAATACCAAAGAAAATTATGGATCATAATTTGTCTGCGTTTGGTGGGCAAATTTCTATTCTTACCTCTTTGGCAATAAGGAAATTACGCTGCTTATATTCAGAGCATGTAATTAGCATCATCCCGACTGACCTATTGGAAGTTAAAAAGTTTTGCTTAGAGTCCATCTAATCACTGACAAAAACATTTCCCAATTGACTTGGTAGAGGTTACTGATGATTACACCTATACTTTCCCCTGGCTTTCAAAATGCCATTTAGAGAGGATAAATTGGTTCATAATGAAAGCGCTCATCAATTTTTGAAATGTACATTGAGCATTGATCTTGTCTTTTTCTTTTTTTTTTTTAATCAAGAGTAAACTGTATTATTGAGGTACTGGGACATGTGAGGTGAACGGAAAAATATCATGCCTCATGTGGTTACTTCTGATTCTTTCTTTTTTTTTTGTTTTTTTTTTTTGAGACTGAGTGTCACTCTGTCACCCAGGCTGGAGTGCAGTGGCGCAATCTTGGTTCACTGCAACCTCCGCCTCCCGGGTTCAAGTGATTTTTCTGCCTCAGCCTCT
>NW_012099954.1:398128-403479 GCF_000951045.1 Mandrillus leucophaeus
TGAAACTCTGTCTCTAGTAAAAATACAAAAAATTAGCCAGGCGTGGTGGCGGGTGCCCGTAGTCCCAGCTACTCGGGAGGCTGAGGCAGAATGGCGTGAATCCGGGAGGCGGAGCTTACAGTGAGCCAAGATTGCGCCACTGCACTCCAGCACTCCAGCCTGGGCGACAGAGCCAGACTCTGTCTCAAAACAAAACAAAACAAAACAAAACAATAAGAAAGCCCTGTGGTAGGGTGCACTATAGTTCCCGAATGCCTTCAGAGGCCAGGCAACCAGGTGGGGAACTTAAATGACTGAAGAACTTGTTGGGCAACTGTATGCCACTCAAGAATGTAGACCCTGAAAGGCCAGTTCTTTTGGTTTTCATAAGAAGCTAAACATTCTGTTTTTCTTTAAAGTGAAATCTACTGGTTTTTAAATATTTGCAACTCAGCTAAAGTTTTAAAGTAGTATGAGGATCAAAGAAAATAATCCACAGGCAAAATTGCCACCAGTTTACAAGGGTTGGCATAGAAGCAGCTATTTGGAACTACGGAGGGAAGGGGCCTGGCCTGCCTGCTTTTAAGGAATATTGATTTCATTAGTCTAGCTGGGTGAACCCCAAACACTGGATTATCCCAATATGCAGCAGGGGTTGATCCCTACTCACTTAAAAGGTGGTATGAAGTGACGGTATTCTAGGCACCACAGGGCCCTATCCATAACCCTTTCCTGGCTACCTTCTCTCCTCATTCTCTCTATTCTCCTCAGGCAACTTTATCTTCACGTGAATGGATAAATCACAGATGCATCTGTCTGTGTTTGGTTGGCAAATCCAATGACTGGAATACTCCCTTTGACATAAAGAACTACGATTATATTTATTATTAAATATGTGATATTATTATTAAATATTATACTATTCAAATATAGGAAGAGCAGTAACATGAATAATTCCCTTTCTGTGTGTCTCTCTGAATTAAATGTGCATAAGAATTATTTAGGAAGTTATTACAATGAAGATTATGAAACTGCCTCAAGAGATTCTGGTTTAGTAGGTAGGGGTCTGGAACTTGTTTGTTAACACCCACCTGAGTTTACTGTAACACAGATGGTCTGGAGACCACACTTTGAGAAACACTGACTCATAATGGATGCTGATGGCGGGCACATCTGTTATTTCAGCCCTAGTTTCTTGCCTGAGTTGTGGATCTATATAAAAAACTGCCTTAATAGAAATCTCCACCATCTCTACCTGGATAACTTCTCATTGTCTGAATCCAAGTGTATTATTTTTCTCCAAAGCCTGAACACAGACTTTTAAAAAATTCCATTGAAATGCACCATCAAAAGTATATTTCTGTTGCCCAAGCCAGAAATCTACATTTGCACCCGTGGTGGGTGGGTGCCAGCAATAGGGTGCATGAGGTATGTGGCAGGCACCAGTGTGCCCACTGAGGCTTAGCCATGGCTGCTCAGTGAGTCTACCTTGGCTTTCTAAGGGTAATCCAGTTCTGGGACAAGCCAATAATAGCAACAGCTTTATTTATTGAGGTTTACTCTATGCCAGACACTCTTCTAAGTGTTTCACATGTATTAATTTAATCTTTTCTTGAAGCCACTGAATTCTCTGTCCAAGTTTTTGGCAGCTCAGTACCCCCTGAGGCTAGATCTACTCCCCATATTTCCAATTGCCAGCTGGGACTGCTGCTTCAAACAGATAATGTCACCTTTTTCCCACAATGAGACTACCCACCTATCTATGAACTCTAGAGTTGGGGATTCCTGCTACTGTTTTCTGCCCATAGTTCCAGGGATATTGGTGGCTGCCTACATTGGAAGCTATTTAACATATCTGGCTAGCTATTGTAAACTGGGTTGCTGCCTACCTTAAAACAATAGAGTGCAAGGGTAAGAAGAAAATTCAGAGATTGTCTAGTCCAGTTTCCTTACTTTATAGACTTGGAAATGGAGGCCTACAACTAAAAAGTGATGTACTAAGTGTAAGAGAGGAGTAAGAGAGCTGGGGAGCAAAACTTGGTTTTCTCTCTTCACATCTAATGCTGGAATGTAAGCCTCATTCTTTTTTTTTTTGACATGGAGTCTGGCTCTGTCACTCAGGCTGGAGTGCAGTGGCGCGATCTCAGCTCACTGCAAGCTCTGCCTCCTGGGTTCACGCCATTCTCCTGCCTCAGCCTCCTGAGTAGCTGGGACTACAGGCGCCCACCACAACACCCGGCTAATTTTTTGTATTTTTAGTAGAGATGGGGTTTCACTATGTTAGCCACGATGGTTTTGATCTCCTGACCTCATGATCTGCCCACCTCGGCCTCCCAAAGTGCTGGGATTACAGGCGTGAGCCACTGCGCCCAGCGCAAGCCTCATTCTAGTAGGGTTGCTTGATACTGGGGATTTTTGTCTGTGTTGATCATTTCTGTATCTGCCTCCCCCTAGAATAGTGCCTGGAATGCAGTGACTATGAAGGAATACATCACAGATGCATTAGTCTATGGTTGGTTGGCGATGTAATGACCAAAATACCCTTTTGACATAAAGGACTGAGTTTATATTACTAAACATGGTTATTTGAGTTATATTCAAATATAGAAAAAAATACATTTAATCTAGTACGTGGACTACTTATTGCCTCTAGTAAGAATGCAATGGAAGAAACAGATGGAAAATAGACTTAAGTAGCAAGGAGGTCGCTTAATTATTCTGCATAAATGTCACCTCAAAGGAAATCTACCCTGACCACCCTTTCTAAAATTGTCACCCACATCCTTCTTGATGCTCTGATTCTACCTATTTTTCTTAATAGCACCTTTCACAGCCTAACATTACATCATTATACGTTTTGTATCTACTGTCTGTTCACTCGTTAGAATAAGCTGTTTGAGCCTTGAGCTCTATCTTTCTCACCACCAAATTGGCAGAACATTGAAGTGCCTGACACAGAAGAGCTTCCTGAAAATGATGGTTTTACATTTTGGAATGGTAGCATAATTAATATGTAATACTTTGGCATTCAGAGGCCTAACATACCTCAGCAGATGGAAGCAAAATAAAAACCCAGTGCTGTACATTGCTGGAGTTAATGTGAGAGATGTAAATAACATTGTTTGGGGGGAGATTTACAAAAGCACATTATCTTTATCATTAAGTAAATTACTTCTTTTGTGTATTTTTAGGTTTCTTTCATGTATTTTTACCCCATATTGAAGAAATGACCAGGTATTGTAAGTAAAATTGCGACGTATAGATGAGGGATAGTTGCTTATTTAAAAATGTGATGTAGTGGGCTGAATAGTGTCCTGCCCCCCACCCAAAATTCATGTCTACCTGGAACCTCAGAATGTGATCTTATTTGGAAATAGGGTCTTTGCAGAGGTAATTAGTTAAAATCTCAAGAAGAAATCATCCTGGATTTGGAGTGAGCCCTAAACCCAAAAATGTGCCTTTCTAAGAGAAGTTAAAAATTTGAACACACAGACACAGAAGAGAGGATGCGTGAAGATGGAGGCACAAATTGGAGTGATGCATCTGCAAGTCAAGGAACACCAGGAACCACCAGAAGCTGCAAGAGACAAGGAAGGATTCTCTTCTAGAAACTTTGGAGGGCATGTCCTCCTGCTGGCACAGATAATTTTACACTTCTAGTCCCTAGAACTGTGAGAAAATCAATTTCTGGTTTTTTAAACCACCAAGTTTGTGGTAATTTGTTAGGGTAGCCTGGAAAATGAACACAGAATAGGACATACATGCTAACTTGAGAAAAGGAGGATATGGGAATTGTACCTTAGTCTACAATATTTTGAAGTATTATTTTAATACCTAATGCATATTAGTGCTCACTATGAGCAGATAATGTACTCTGTGAGATTCAGATCTTTAATGGCATCCTAAAACTCAGAAGAATGGGCCAGCCAGGCCTCAGGGCTCAGCAGCTATGATGGAGGAAGGGCCTCAGACATGTCTCAGGTAGCTCATTGGAAGAAGGCATTCTAGGCCCCTACCTTATTCCTTCGTATGAAATACTGGGGGTAGGGGGTTGCTCCCCTTAACCCGTGAGAGAGGCAGAGAGACTAGCCCTTCCAGTCCATGGGGAGAGGGTGACTCTTACTGTTTTTCATTTCATGGCAACTGGTACTCATAACCCTTGTCGTGAAACAAAGAAATAATTTTCGTTTCTTATTATTTAAAATTCCTGGTGCCAATTATTTCTCTTGACTTCCATTTTATCCTCCTCTATCCTGAGTCCCTGCCCCCATCCCCTTAGTGATAAAATGACTGGACATGAGAAGTCCATCCTCAACAATCGGATTTTTCCTACTACTACAAATGATGTATTTCACTATCCCCCATGAGTCCCTGCTCTTGTGAATGGACCACAACATTCTGGCTCCTTCTGGCTTCTTTTCTTCATCTTTCCCTCCTTTCTTTCCTACCCTTTTGCTCTCTTTCTCCCTTGCTTCCGCACTTATTTATTGAGAGCCTTTTGGTAATTAGAGCTTTGGGCATTGGGGTTTTTTGTTTTTGTTTTTTAAAGAGACAGGATCTTGCTATTTTGTTGCCCAGGTTGGTCTCAACTTCTGAGCTCAAGCCTTTCTCCTGCCTCAGCCTCCTAAGTAGCTGGGACTATAAAGGCATGCCACTGTACCCAGCCATCATTACTGTTTCTGTGCTGCTCCCCATTGCCTGGAATTTCTTTCTTTCCCCTTCTCTGTGTATCTAAATTCTCCTTATCCTTCAATGTTTGCCTCAAACTTCTTCTGTCTGGCTTTCTACAGCAATTCTTAGGGATAGTTTTATTTTTCCATTTCAGATTTCTGTAGCCTTTATGGTAGTACAATGCATTTAGCCCTGATCATGTGTAACCTTGTATTACTATTTATGGTGATCATAAGCTACCTATTGTCTGCTCACTTAGAAGATGAGTTCTGTAAGGAAATAGACACAATGTATTTATATTACAAACCTCAACATTTTGAAGTGCTTGATAGACTAGTTGTTTGGAGATGTTTATTGATTGGGTGGTGTATTTGGTACTTTACATGAAGTCAAGAGCTCTCGAAAGTCAGTATATTATTGTGTTCCCCCAGATTAAGCCTCCCTTCCACCTTGGGGTAGGTCTATCAAAGTTGTCTGAGGTCTGTTTTGAAGAAAAAAACAGTTTTGAAGAAAGAAAAAGATCATTTGTTTTTGAACCACGAAGAAAGGGAATGTCAGCTCAAAACTCCCCAAAGGCAAATTTGCCATTTAAAACCGGCAGTCCTTTGCCCACTTTTTGATGGGGTTGTTTGTTTTTTTCTTGTAAATTTGTTTGAGTTCTTTGTAGGTTCTGGATATTAGCCCTTTGTCAGATGAGTAGA
>NW_012099954.1:409089-413429 GCF_000951045.1 Mandrillus leucophaeus
TAATCAAGAGTAAACTGTATTATTGAGGTACTGGGACATGTGAGGTGAACGGAAAAATATCATGCCTCATGTGGTTACTTCTGATTCTTTCTTTTTTTTTTGTTTTTTTTTTTTGAGACTGAGTGTCACTCTGTCACCCAGGCTGGAGTGCAGTGGCGCAATCTTGGTTCACTGCAACCTCCGCCTCCCGGGTTCAAGTGATTTTTCTGCCTCAGCCTCTCAAGTAGCTGGGACTATAGGCGCGCACCACCACGTCTGGCTAATTTTTGTATTTTCGGTAGAGATGGGGTTTCACCATATTGGCCAGATGGGTCTCGAACTCCTGGCCTTGTGATCTGCCCACCTCAGCTTTTCAAAGTGCTGGCATTACAGGCGTGAGCCACTGCGCCTGGCCTTGCTTCTGATTTTTTAACTCTTGGATCAGATTTTACAAAGGAATGGTATGTAAACAACACATATTTTAAGCCTATTCGCAGGATTGACTTCAGATGTGGAGGTGAGTAGGCAGGTCACTGACTAGTGTGATCTGAGAGTTTTCAAAAACTATTTCTATTGTTACCCTGACAGTCTGAAACTGTGGCCCATTGGCTAAACTCCTGCATATAAAAGAAATGGAGTTGTTTGGGCTAAAATATGGATGAGGGAGTGGGAGATTTATGCCCTACTATCTTGGTTTCTTTTTGGAACTTCTATCTATACCCTTTGAAAATCACTGCTGACCAACACTGAAGAAGTGGTTAACTCTGTGTGAGTAAGCAATCACCACCTGGCTACTGGGCCAATTGATTTTTGACCTAGAGGAAAGTTTTCATAGAACGGTAACGTTTGATGGGAAAGAAGAATGGCCTTTACTGACTACCTATTGCATGGCAGACACTACAGGTGTTTTATAGACATTGGGTCATTTAAAGTCCCTAATAGGTCTGTGTGGTAGTGATTAGTATGGAAGGAGACTGAAGAATAGGGAGAACAGTAGCTGAAATCCTGAGTGGGATCTGTCTGTGAACAGATTTCAGTGACCTACTTTGAGCTCGTAAGTCCACATCCAGATCTAACATCTCACCACTTCAGTGGTGAAGAAGGAAGATCTGGGGATTCCTATTGTAATTTTTTAGTGGCAATTTGTATAAGTTTATAGCTAGTAAGCGGTGGAGCCAGAATGTATACCAACATTCATTATGTCAGGTCTCCTAATTAGAAAACCCACATCTCTTTCCTCTTATATGGAGAAGCAGTATTATATAAGATGAGAGGTTAAAACGTGGGCTGACAAGCCACATTGCCTGGCTTCTGATCCTTACTCTACCACTATGCTACTTGTGATATCTTGAATGAACTACTCAATCTCGGTATGCCTGTCTCCTCAAAGGTAAATGTAGAGAGGGATACTCCGTGTTTAGCAGCTATCTCACATGGCTTTAATACATGCAATGAGCTTGGTATACAATAAGCCTTCAATAAGTTGAACTTTTGTCACTAATTGTTATTGTGACCAAGCTGAGAGGCTATTCCTCTGCCCGGTTCTGAAACAGGGCTGAGCTAGAGATCATGGCTGGCTACCAAGCCAAAGAGCACAGGCTTCTTGGTCAGTGGTAAAAAGGGAACACTGATGCTGAAAACAAGCCTTGCCCATTTCAGTATTTTGCCTTGAAGTGGTCCTGGAGAACTATATTCTCTAAGCCCTGAGGCTTCTTGACAATAAATAGTAAGCACTGGTAGAGCTTATTCTTAAAATTATTATTATATGAAGAGAGATCTAAAGGTCTAAAGGTAGGCTAACAAGTTCCATGTGAGTGATGCCAGACATTTCGGTTCTGATGAACTGAAGTTCATTTTAGTAGACACCCATGTACTTCAATTGATTATGGAGTGGATTGAGTTCTATTTCTTAAGGAGACAGACGACAAGCTACTGAATGATTTTTACCCCACTATCCCCTGAAATACAATGTTTTTTTCAGTCTCTTTCTCAATGAAAGGGAAAGTGCCTCCGATTTTCCTTTATTTTGTTTTGTCTGGAGGTGACGGGGGTTATAAATTACACACCTCAACTGGGTGCTGTGGCTCACCCTAAAATCCCAGCACTTAGGGAGGCCGAGGCTGAAGGATGGGTTGAGGCCAGGAGTTCACAATCAGGTGGGCAATGTAGACCCTGTCTCTACAGAATTTAAAAAATTAGCTAGGTGTGGTGGTGTGCACCTGTGATCCCAGCTACTTGGGAGGGTGAGTCAGCAGGATTGCTTGAGCCCAGGAGTTTGAAGTTGCAATGAGCTGACTGTACCACTGCACTCCACCTTGGGCAAGAGAGCAAGACTCTGTCTCAAAAAAAAAAAAAAAAAAAAAAAAAAAAAAGGCTGGGCACGGTGGCTTACACCTGTATCCTCAGCACTTTGAGAGGATGAGGTGGGCAGATCACTTGAGCTCAGGAGTTTGAGACCAGCCTGGACAATGTGGCAAAACCTTGTCTCTACAAAAAATACAAAAATTAGCCAGGTGTGGTGGTGTGTGCCTGTCGTTCCAGCTACTCTGGAGGCTGAGGTGGGAGGATCACTTGAGCCCAGCAGGTCCAGGCTGCAGTAAGCTATAATTATGCCACTGCACTGCAGTCTGGGGGACAGAGTAAGACTATGTCTCAAAAAAAAAAATAGTAATAATGAAAGAAGTAAATTACAGACCTCAGTATTCTGTGTAATTTGTGAAGTTTTACTATTTTTCAGTTTTAACTGACTGAAGAGTCCTTGCTTTAAATGGAGATCCAAGGAAAATATAGCATATGGAACCCTTGTTAAATAGTTCCCCACGTGTAACAGTTTAAAAATTCTTTAGAGAATACTATTAATTACAGTTATAAAAGCACAGTGGAATATAATGACTAATATGTGGAATTAATCCAGTATCTATGAGCCATTACTATAACTTACAATGTTAGGTACTAAGGGTACAATGATGAGTAACATTTAGTCTCTGCCCTTGAAGAGTTCATAGGGTAGTGGGGGAAAAAAGAAGTTGCAAAAAAGAACAACAAAAGTGTAATAGTAAAATGTACAAAGTGCTGCATAGGCAACAACTCTTTCTGGCAAAACTTGTTAAAGCATTACAAAAGAGAATCTTACGAGTTAAGAGTTCCGTAAAATGACCACAAATGATTGACTACTATATAGATAGTGGTGTGGGGATGTGGGGATTCCATTTCTTAAGGAGACAGAAGACAAGCTGCTGAATGACATTTCGGTTCTGGTGAACTGAAGTTCATTTTAGTAGACACCCATGTAGTTCAATTGATTATGGAGTGGATTGAGTTCACTCTGATATACATGAGAGGTATATATATACACACATATATAAAACCATATATATATGGTCATTCTTGGAAGCTAGAAAAATGTCAAATTAGTGGGAATTATGGCAGTGAATTCCCAATTATCCCTGTGCAGATAAGCTACCCTGTGGCACTTGGGCATGGTTCTCTCCATCCCATCTTAAAATCTGCTGACACCTCAGTTCTCCCTCTTGCCATCCAACCCATTCCTGAATCAGGCTACCAGTCCAGGAGAAGGCCTACCTCTTCCTTCATAAGTTTGCTAATATGGGCATATAGAAATTATCCTATTTTCCATTTGATTATATACACTAGTGATAACTTCCATTACCAAGAAATACTAGCATGCTGGATAGCAGCTGTTAACACATTTTCAGCACTGGTAAACTGAGGCAGCAGCTGCTATTAGGTGTGGAAGGAAACAGAGGCCACACATATATGATGGAAAGGAGGTTACACTCAGGAAGACAGGAATTGGTCAAATGTAGTCAAAGGGTCTTCCTGCCCTATGCCGCAGCGGTATCATTTAGGTACCATAGAATGACAGCCTTCTGAGAGCCTCAGACTGCAAAAAGTTTAAAAATTGTGCATGAGTATGTGTGCTGAGGTATACATGTGTGTATGCATGTGTGTACTTGTGCTTATGTGTGTATACATATGTATGCATGAGTGTATTTGTGCATCTCTATGTGTGTATGAATGTATGTGTACACAAATGTGTGTGTGAGACTAGGCAGGTTGGAAAGTAAGTAGAAGACTTCTCATACTACTCATGGGCTCTGCCTCTCCCCACCCCCACATCCCCACACTTCCAACAGACAAAAACGGAAATCATGTTTTGTGACCTGAGATTGCTTTCGAAAGTTTGTAGCTCTTCGAGGACATTCCAGTGGGACCCTCATTGGTTCCCTGCAGGATGGTTGATTTTCTGTCAGCCGCCCCCCAACCCCCACCAGGTTCCTGAATCGTTCCCCTCCTGCAGCTGCAGCGCTGCAGAGGTGGGCCGGCCCGGGCAGGCTCGG
>NW_012099954.1:413889-444002 GCF_000951045.1 Mandrillus leucophaeus
CTGCCTCCTTGTCTCTGCCCGCGAGTGCGGAAGCAGCCGCGGAACCCTGGCCCGGCCCCCGAATTCCCCGGCGCCTGTGCTCCTGCCTTCCTGGGGATGGCAGCCAAAGAGGCAGGGTGAAGTGTCAAGGAAGGAGGGGGACGCGCCAGCCCTCTGGCTAAGGGCAGTGGAGACTCCCGGGCGAAACGCTGTTGGTGGGAGCCCTCAAACTCCCGGCTCCAGGGTGCAGAGATACGGTGGGAGAGCAGACCTTGAACTTTCCTTGCTTCAGCGATTCCTAGCCTAGGGACTGAGTAAAAGCCCTATTTTTCTTGATTAAATTAACAGGTTGCCGTTCGTAGGTGTTGTTCTTGGGGAAAAAAAAACCAAAGACTTGGGTGTTTGGGTGTTTGCTAACTTCATCGTGACTAAATAAAACTATTTTTTTATTCCTATTTTTGAAAATGCCACAGGCCCACAAGTGTATTCTACCGTCTGTGAAACAATGAAGTGTGTGTGTGTGTGTGGGTGTGTGTGTGAGAGAGAGAGGGGAGTAAACATCACATGCTTATCAGGAACCGAAAAGGAAAAAAAAATGAGGAAAAGTATGTTGAATGTAAGGATATGTATTGCCCCCTAATTATAAATGATGTATGGTCTGAAATCCAAGGAAAGACTTCTAGGAAGCTACAGGGTTTTTGTTTTGGCTTCAGAAACGAGGTCTTCCAATTTATTGAATATAAAAGTAGTTGAATCCCTGTAAACCTCATTTTTTTTGTTGTGAAGTATTGACATTTGACCATGGATATACTTTCTTTTATCCCCCCAGTCTTCGTAGTTTAAAAGTAATTATGGATTTTGACATTTTGTCTCAGGCATTTATCCCTCCTATTCCTCCCTCCCTCTCATCCCTGTGATGACAAACTGGCTCTTGTCAGTTTTATCCATGCTTCTTTAAGCTGCCTTTAAAAACACTTTTTACATGAATTCTATTTAATTAATTAAATTTTTTTTCCTTTGGCATTATGTTTGGAATATGGCCATGGCAATTTCTTCTCTTTCTTTTTCTTTCTTTCATGGAGTCCGGCTCTGTCGCCCAGGCTGGAGTGCAGTGCGGTGATCTCACCTCACTGCAACCTCGCCGTCCCAAGTCAAGGGATTCTCCTGCCTCAGCCTCCTGAGTAGCTGGGATTACAGGCGCACGCCACCACGCCTGGCTAATATTTGTATTTTTAGTAGAGATGGGGTTTCACCATGTTGGTCAGCCTGGTCTCGAACTCCTGACCTCGTAATCCGCCCGCCTTGGCCTCCCCAAATGCGGTGATTACAGGTGTGAGCCACTGCGCCCAGCTGGCAATTCTTTATTACAAACAAATCACTGAAAAGGAGGTCTAAACATTTTTAAAGGATATAGTAGTGATTATTTTTTAACTTTATAATGTGCTAGGGCTCGTAAGTATTTTGCCATTTCAATGGAAAGTTGTCTCTGTTCAGAGGACCAGTAGACCTATTTTGCTTTTGGAGTTGCTGTTTTAAAAACTTGCATTGATTAAGCAATTTGTTTACCCAAGGACTGCAGGATAGGAACAAGGGAAGAAAAATCACTTAAAGGTTGAAACAATGTGAAGAGAAAATCTAGGAAGTGGTTTATAGATATAAACCTCTAAATTAGCTAAGGTACCACAAATACTATCCTGGAATCTATCAGAACCACTTATAGTGGTTTTATTGATTGACTTAAAAGGTTGCTGTTTATTTAAAAGCCCCGTGGTCTTTTGTATTAGACTAAAAGTAAGAAGTTCTAACTTTATTTCTGTTATTATTGCTATTTGTGTGTTTTTTTAAAACCTGTATTAGGCACTTGCATTATGTAAAATGGTATATATAATCTTTTCTTGCCTTTTTATCTAACAATTGAAGATAATATACTAAGACCTGTCATTACCTCAGGACTGGTCTGTGTGCGTGTGTACATATGTGTGTGTGAGACCAGATAGGTTGGAAAGTAAGTATAAGACTTTTCATACTCCTTGTGGGCTCTGCCTCTCCCCACCCCCACATCCCCATACCACCAATAGACAAAAACAGAAATGATGTTGTGCCACCTGAGATTGTTTTCGAAAGTTTGTAGCTCTTTGAGGACATTCTATATATTTGGTTTTTCACCTTTCTGCCATTTCTCCTTTTGCAGATTTGGATATGTATTATCCAGACTGTACTCTCTCTGGAATGGAGTCTTCTAGTTTTTTTTTTTTTTTTCCCCTCACCCAGGCTGGTCTGTTTTCTGTTATCCATACATCTGTTTATTCATTTATTCATCCATCAGCAAATATGTATTGAAGGCCTACTAGGTGCAAGTCATCACTTAGTACTTAACTCTTACTTCGTTCCCATTGAAATTTTATTCTGTATTTTATACTTCACACAATGGTAACTAAGAGTAATAACTTTGGGGTTATATAGAGGTAGTCGTACCTGTTTCTGTCAGCTGGTAGCTTTATGATCCTGAACAGATCATAACCTCTCTGAATTTCTGTTGCTTCACTGGTAAATCCAAATGGCTGGTATCAGGAATAATTGAGAAAATATGTGGAAAGTGCTTTCCAAGAGCCCAACCCCTAAAAGCACTAAAAAGTGTTAATTACAAGTGCTGTCTACATCTACTGCAACCCTCTTCATCTCAGGAAATGCATTTTCCATCTTAGGAAATGGTAGCTCCATTCTGGATTTTGCCTAGATCACGTCTACATCCAGTGTATTAGTAAATCTTAGTAGTTATTTTTGATGTGTCCAGAACCAGAGTTGTTTAAACTGCCTTAATTTCTCTCTGCTTGGTCCAAGTTGCTGCATCTCTTTGGCAACGGCTTCCTCAGTAGTTTCCCTGCTTCTGTTCCTTGCCCTCCTTTCTTACAAAATATTTTCAATCAGGAAACAGACAGGCCCTTCTGACATATAAGTCAGATTGTGTCCCTCTTCTGCTTCCTATCCCACTCAGGGTGAAAGCCCACATAGGAGGGCTTCAAGGCCTGCTCATGATCAGATGCTACCTCCTTCATACTCCCCTGCACCTGCTCTTTCATACTCCCCTGCACCTGCTCCCCATCCAGTCATACTGCCCTCCTTGAAGATCCTTAATTTGCTCTAAACCTGCACCCAACAATAGCCTTTCCAACTTTTGTTCCCTCTATCTGGATCACACTTTCCCCAGATAGCTGCTGACTTCTCTTCCTTCTTTTGTGCCTGTCTTCTGATGTCACCTTATAATGAGATCTTCAACTTCCCTCACACCTGACACTCCCTGTTAACTTTTCCTTGCTTTAATTTTCTCTGTGAACTTTCTTGAATACTGTGTTTAATTTTTATTTGTTTAATATCTGTTTCCCTCAAAGAAACTATCAGATGCAAGCAACAGGTCTTTGTTGTTAGTTACCCTAGCACATAGGCCTGTGCCTGGCAAAAAATAGGCAAGTGGTAAATATTGAACAAATGAATGAATAAATGTTGTTACGGAGTTAACAAATCTGTACATCATCACTTTTATATGCATGATTGTCTCTTCTGCTCTGAAACCTTTGATAATTCTCTATTTTCAGTAAAATACGGACCAACACTTTTGGATAATCTTTGTTGGATTGGCTCCAAATTATCCTTAACTCTCACAGGATAATGCCAAGCACCCAGTGTTCTAGCCACACACAACTACTGATACATCTCTACATCAGTCCCAGGCAGTTTCTTCTGTGCCTCTGCACAAAATAGAAGTACTGTGAATTTTTCTTTTTTATATCAGATGGCTTTATTATCAGAAACTTTCAACTAATGTAAAGGGTAAGATTTTAGAATTTGTGTCCTTGTGTGTGGGAGGCATTGCATGGAGTGTTGAAGCCAGGTGGCTTGGGTTTAAATTGTGGCTCTGATATAAATTAATTTTGTTATTTTTTTACAAGGTACTGAACTCTAAGTCTCAGTTTCAATATTTGTGAAATGGGGACAATAATATTTTCTTCATTGGTTTGCTATGAAATTTAAGAGATGCTAGTAAAGCTCATCAGCATAGTGTCTGGTATATAGTATGTGCTCAATAAATGTTAGCCTTAGAAATATTAATTTAACACCTTGTGCTGAAATGAGAGGGAGTTGAGTGGGGGTGCATTAGTATTGTTACTGGCCAGGTCATCAATGTAGTCCTTGGTCTCCACTGCTCCTCTTCGCTTTGTTTGCCTTAGCGGAAGTTGAATGGCAGATTGCTCCACCCTCTTCTCATCTCACCTAAATAATGAGAGAGCTTCTCTTTGTGAGTGTACCACTCAGCTCATCCAATAGATACCTACTGATCACCCAATATGAGCCCAGTATTGTGCTGTGCCCTGGCAGTAAACAGCCACTTCTCTGAGGAGCTTATGATCAAGTGAGGGAGGCAAACACATACACAGATAATTTCACTATAATGAGCCAGAAGCTAAGATAAAAGCTCATTATCATCTGTGGTTATAGAAATGAATTTAAAAATGGAAAGGTTTTGCAGACTATGTGCCCTATATAACATAGTCCATTTGAACAGCCTCAAGCCTGCATTTAAATTAACAGTAGATACATCAAATGATCATACTGATTGTAAAGATGTTTTATGTGCACTACAGAGGTGAAAACAGCTTTGGTTCTCTGGATAATGTTGGGGTACCTAAGGAACAAGAAAGTAGGGCTGAGATGACTAGGCAAACATTTGCAGCCTATGTACGAAGTCATGAAGTGAGGATAAGCAGAGGTTTAATTCAAATTATTATGTAAGGGTTTGAAATTTGGGACCCTCTAGAAGATATCACTTCAACTTCAGAATTATGAGGCAAGAATAAATTCCAGCCAGCTTAAATGATCAATAATGGGGTCCTATTTTGTTCTGCTAGTTGAAACTGTTAGTGGAAATACAGAATAAGCTGTAACCGTGATGGGAAATACCTTACTGGAAGAAACACTTCCAGCTTTGTGGTATATTAGAAAGATTCAGGGCTAGGTGTAGGTCTGGATTCAAACCCTGATGTTTCCACTTGCTATGTATCTATGTATTTTAAACAGGCAGCAACTGCTCTGAGCCTTTGTTTTCTTTCCTGTAATGTGGCAGTGATAGTAGCATTCATGGCATTACCGCGGTAATTAAATAAAATCATGTACTAGTGCAGGAGTATTGGTCAATGCTATAGTTCTCTTTCCCTAAATAATATAAATGCTGGAGAGAAACAGCTGTCTCTGAAATTTTTTGAATGTTCTAATTTAACTTGAGCATGTGGACATCACACAGCCCACGAAGCAATATTCTCAAGTTAAAAACAAGAAAATAAGTATGTGCTAGCCTCCAAAATGCATGTATTTAAAAAAAGAATCAAGAGTGTATGTATTGGAGTTGATCTGGCTGTCTGCAGGAAATGGTGATAAGGCCCTGGAGTCAGCCTCAGAGGCTCAGATCACAGCTCTTCTGAGAGGTGACTTTGGACCAGTTACAAAGTCCATGTGAGCCTCAATTTCCTCTCTGTAAAATGAAGTGATAGGAATGACAATGACGGTATTTCAGTAGTATTTCTAACTCCTACTGCCTTAATTGTGTGTGTTCATGATGGGAGGGGAGGTGGTGGTAGAATTCTTCACTGGCAAAAGCAGTGACAGCAACCTGTAATAACAGCTTCTTAAATAATACTCCTTTCTAGTTCTGATGGGCATATGGGAACTATTTCTTTTTTATGACTCACTGGTGACCAGTGATGAATTTTTCTTGTAATGGTGGTCTTTGGACACTTCCAAAAGTATTGTGTGAAATTGAGTTGAAAACCAACCTATTCTGGCATTCTTACACATTAAATAGCATGAGAATGCATAAAAGTTCATTTTTGTTCTTCACTACTTGCTCTGCTGTCTTTGGTGTGAGAGTCACACGTTTAAGTTTCTGCTGCTATAGCAGGTGATGAGCCTCATATTGAAAAATACAAAAACAAAAACAAGACTCTTGAGATAGTCACCATTCCTAGGCGATCCAAGCTACAGCCCCTGGGGATAGATTTCAGAGTGTTCACAGAGATAACAAGCGACTTAAAATTGCTTAGAAGGCTTATGAATCCAAGGCACAGTGACTGTTTGCTTGGCTGAATTCTATTGCCAATCCTTTTGCATGTTTATATTGCTTTTGTAAAATAGTCATGACAAGTCCTCATTAACTAAGATTGTGGGTTGAATTGGCATTCATCAGCCCAGAATATTGGACTGGGACTTGGGAGCCTTGGAGGCTCTCAGATCTTCCATTGACTTACTTCAGGCTTGTGGCATGGTCTTTATGATTTCAGTCATGTATAAAGTGAGAGTATTTATCAATGGATACTCCCCCACCAAGTGTTCAGAGTTTATAAAGGATTCTTTCTCTCTCTCACACACACATGCCCACACACACACAAATTTTTTTTATGCATTAGAAGTAGATATTACAGAGTTATTATATTTGTGTTTGGAGGAGAACATGTCTCCAGAAGACATTCAAGGGATGGCATCCCTGGGACTGGGACCTAGGCCTGTTCTCTAGGCAAGGAAAGTGCAAGGAGTTGATCTGGCTGTCTGCAGAGAATGGTGATCAGCACCTGGGGTCGGCCTCAGAGGCTCAGATCAGAGCTCTCCTGCTAGGTGACTTTGGGCAAGTTAGAAAATCTGTGTCAGCCCCAATTTCCACCCTGTAAAATGAAGTGGCAGGAATGATAATAACAGTATTTCAGGGGGTTGTTATGACAAAAATGACACAATGATACATGCAGACATCCAGCACAGAGCCTGGCATGGAAACTGCCGTAGACTTTGTAAATGACCCTCTTCTCCCTCTTCGCTTTCTGAATTCTAAACAAATTGGGAGAGAAGAAAAATGAACTGGCAGATGGCAGTCAAATTTTTGTCTGTATTATTTTTGATATCTAAGATTTAATCAGTGTTGTTGCTGAAAAACAGACACAGTTTAGTCTGAGAGCCAAATGGGCTCACGAACACCAAACACCAGAACTACATAGACATAATCATCCCCTTACAAGCCCTGGTGGACCCAGACAGATCTCTTCATGTGGAAGTTACAGCTTGTGTTCTTTATGGGCAGGCTGGTTCCCAAAGAGGGAAGAGGGAGGAGCTGAGCAAGACTTTGGAGGTGGGCCTGAACATTTTCATTTTAAGATGGCTATGTACTTCCAGTGCACATATTCAGGTTAGGACCCACTACTGTAGGCATATTACATATTTTGCAGCGCCCTGTGCCTTTGGATGTGCCGTAGCCACTGCCTAGAGTGGCTTGCCTTCTATCCGTCCCTTCTTCACTAAAAAAAAATTATGCTAATCCTCCAACCTTAAACTTTTGAATATCTTTTGTGAAATCTTCCTCTTCTCATTCATCCAATGCAAAGGATTGCCCAGTCCTTTCTGTGGGCTACTACTCTTCCGTAGACTTAGCTATTTTATGGAACTTACTCTCTATTGAAATTATTTGATAACTAGACTGTGAACATTTTAATAAAAGTTTATTCATGTATATACATTTGTCAGTGTTTAGAAGAAGATCTGAAAGTAATTACAGCAAATTCGTAAGCAGTCATAACTCTGAGGAGAGGGATTTGGACAGAGGAGAGAATATTGTTTAACTTTCATTAATATATGCTCATTTTACCTCTATATCGTTTTGATTTTGTAATAATCAAAAACAGGAGGCCAAGTATGGTGGCTCACACCTGTAGTCCCAGCACTTTGGGAACTTTAGGTGGGCAGATCATTTGAGCCCGGAAGTTCAAGACCAACATGGCGAAACCCTGTCTCTACAGAAAATACAAAAGTTAACCAGGTGTGGTGGCACATGCGTGTGGTCACAGCTACTGGAGAGGCTGACGTGGGAGGATCGCTTGAGCCCAGGAGGTGGAGGCTGCAATGAGCCGTGGTTGTGCCACCTCTGCGTTTCCCCCTGGGAGGACCTCTACATGTCATCTTGGTCACCATCCCAATTTTGGACAGTGTTCTGCCCTCTCACATCCCCTCGTCTCCCCTTACTCTTCCATTGTTTTTCTTTCCCAAGTCTCCAAATGATCAGAGGTATGATTAGGTGTTAGGGAAGGGGCAATATTTGCTTTCCTCATTCTCAGACTTGTCTTGGAGCCATAAGTAGGAACAGGTATCATCTTTTCCAAATACCTTTTTATGGAACTGTTATAAACCTGAACTGATAAAAAGAGGGAAGAGACTACTTGTTTTCCTGCTCTAACCCTATCTATCTTTTCTTATACAGGTAAACTACGAACTGGGAGTTTTGAAGAATGGGTAAAGACTTTCGTTATTATTTCCAGCATCCCTGGTCTCGCATGATTGTGGCTTACTTGGTGGTCTTCTTTAACTTCTTAATATTTGCGGAGGACCCGGTTTCTCATAGCCAAACAGAAGCCAATGTTATTGTTGTTGGAAACTGTTTTTCATTTGTTACAAATAAATACCCTAGAGGAGTTGGCTGGAGGATTTTGAAGGTGCTTCTATGGCTACTTGCCATTCTCACAGGACTAGTAGCTGGCAAATTTCTGTTCCATCAGCGTTTGTTTGGTAAGTACCATGACCCATGAAATGTGGTATTGCTCATTATTTAATTTATATTTTCAAGATACAACTTTACTGTTTCTAAATGCCAATGTAGGAGACATTTTAGTTTGTCCTCCTGCCTTAAAGTTGTTATGCGTGGTTGTAACTGGGTTCTTCAACTACTCTCGGTTAATGGTTTACTTTTCAACTACTCTCTGTTAATGGTTTACTTTTCCTACTGTCTAAGGAAAATTAGCATGAGGTAAAATTAGTACCAAACTTCATTTCAAAAAAATAGCATTCGGGGAGGTGTGGTGGCTCACGCTGGTAATCCCACCAATTTGGGTGGCCGAGGTGGGCGGATCACTTGAGGTCAGAAGTTCGAGATCAGCCTGGGCAACATGGTGAAACCTCATCTCTACTAAAAATACAAAAATTAGCCCAGTGTGGTGGTGCATGTTTGTAATCCAAGCTACTTGAGAGGCTGAGGTAGGAGGATCGCTTGAACGTGGGAGGCGTAGGTTGCAGTGAGCCAAGATTGCACCACTGCACTGCAGCCTGGGTGACAGAGCGAGACTCCATCTCAAAAAAGAAAAAAAGAAAGCATTAGGAATAAAATGAATATATACATAATCTTTTTTTTTGAAAACTTGTTTAAAAATTTTAAATTTTTTTAAATTATACTTTTAAGTTCTAGGATACAGGTGCACAACGTGCAAATTTGTTATATAGGTATACATGTGCCATGTTGGTTTGCTGCACCCATTGACTCAACATTTACATTAGGTATTTCTCCTAATGCTGTCCATCTCCCTGTCCCCAACCCCATAACAGGCCCTGGGGTGTGATGTTCCCCGCCATATGTCCGAGTGTTCTCATTGTTCAGTTCCCACCTTTGAGTGAGAACATATGGTGTTTGGTTTTCTGTCCTTGTGATAGTTTTCTCAGAATGATCGTTTCCAGCTGCATCCATGTCCCTGTGAAGGACATAAACTCATCCTTTTTTATGACTACATAGTATTCCATGGTGATATATACGTAATCTTTTTTAGAGAAGATATGAACAAGAAAATAGCTTCCCCCCCCGTAAATAGTACCTAAGTGTGGCAGAGAGTTTATAAATCATAAAGAAAATGACTCCATATCACACCACATTTTCGTTAAATATATTTTACACATATTGTTCATTCAGGGAGTTGGAACTGTAAACTTTTACTCTCTCTTTTTTTTTTTGAACATTGGCTTTAGGATGTTTATTTTTGAACCTATCCAACCAAAGAATAGTATATTAGTAAGGAATCTCTTGATAATGACAGAAGAAGAGACTAAATTAGTTTAAGTTAAAAAGGTAACTTACTATAAGGATGTTAGGATATTTCAGAGACCAAGGATAGAATGAAGTGACAGGGACATTGGGACATTGGGATAAATGAAACCAAGGGCTTGAAATCTGTTAGGATGCTATTTGTCTCACTTTCTCTATATTATCTGCTTTATTCTCCTTTTACACTGAAGGTGAATTTTTATTACCTAAAGAGACTGAGTTGACTTTCCTAGTCTCAAGTTTAAACTCTCAGTGGAGAGTGTGAAGTTGTCTCAGGGTGTGGTTCCCACCTCTGAACTAACCGATTTTTGCCTAGAGGTAGGTGATATTTATTCAATAAATGTTCATCGCTTATAACATGCCAGACACAATTCTAGACAGTGAATCAAGCCGGCAAGGTCTTTGCCCTCATAAAAACTTAGTTCCTACAGGAGAGAGAAAGACTAAACAAATAAATGTACACTCTGTATGCAATGGGGGAAAATAAAGTAGTTTTGAATGCTGTAGTTGGGTCAATTAGGAAGAAAATTTAGATAGAGCTTTGGACTTAGCAGTGATAAGATAAATAGGTGACTTACTGAAGGTATTTTTGGTCTAGAGGTTGGATTAAAAACCATGGCAATGTTTTAAGGAATAAATAAATAAATATCCATACACACACATACACATAGTATTATATATATTTTTTTCTCTGTGTATTCCTTACACTATTGCCATGTTTCTATTGTATAAATATATAAAATGCGCATATTTTATATTTATTGTCTGTGCTTATATGTATAAAAGGCACACATATGTATAGATGCACATAGTTTCTAGACATTTGGTGAGAAACTAGAAGAAAGAAATGGAGAAGTGCTAAAAATGGAAGAAGGGCCAAGGGAACATTTTGTTGTTGTTGGTGGGGCAGATAGTTTTATTTGGGGGATAAGATTAATTGACCTGCTTATATTCGTGGGAGAAGGAGCTAAAGTGGAGGTAAAAAGATATAGAAGAAAGACAACATTTCTGAAGGTTTCTGTGGTCTCAGACTTAAGACACAGGTAGAAATGGTGGCTTGGAGAGGAAAAGAGGAGAGACCCTGGTTTCTCAAATATAGGCATGAGTGAGATAAAGATTGGTACTCCATTAGGTATGTTTGAGGTGGAGGAACAGGAAGGTGAATATTCTTCTGTCTATTAAAGCTGATAACCTGATATCTCTTTAATCTGCTAACCTCTGTTTTACTGTGAAAAAGAAGATCTGACGATAAAGATGGAGGGGCTTGATGATGCAAGCGGTTTAAGGAAGTGGTTAAGGTTTGGAACAGTGGCCCTAGGGAGTTGGGAAGTGAACTGACTCAGAACAAATGAAAGGGTTGCTGATTATCATGAGGGTTGTTAGCCACTATAAATTTGAATGATACCAGTCTGGATTGTTGAGCAGTGTTCTTTTTGAGAGTTCAGTCATCCAGAAGAGAATTTGAACGTGATTCATCTGGGTGGAGACTGATCAGGCTTGCTGTATTGGAAACAAAGGATGGAAAATAAATGGAGAGTTACAGGAAAAGCATTATTCATTTGACTGATAGGGGATTGTGGTTGGACGTGGAAAACAGGTGAGGGAGATGATGGTCTGGTACTGGGGGAACCCGCCCCCAACATTTTAAAGTAGATTCTTTCTATTTTCCATAAGTGTTGGCCTGCTGAGAAATAGAGAGACAGTATAAAGAGAGGAATTTTACAGTTGGGATGCCAGGGGTGACATCACATATTGGTAGGACTGTGATGCCCACCTGAGTCTCAGACCAGCAAGTTTTTATTAAGGGTTTCAAAAGGGGAGGGGTTGTAAGAACAGATAGTAGGTACAAAGATTGCGTGCTTCAAAGAACGAAAAGCAGAACCACTGATAAGGGCCTAACAAAGATCACATGGCAAAGGGCAAAAGCAGAACCACTGATAAAGGTCCAATAAAGATCACAGGGCAAAGGGCAAAAACAGAACCACTGATAAGGGTCTATGTTCAGCAGTGCATTGTCTTGATAAACATCTTAACAGAAAACAGGGTTCAAGAGCAGAGAACTGGTCTGACCACAAATTTACCAGGGTTGAGTTTTCCCAACCTTAGTAAGCCTGAGGGTTCTGCAGGAGACCAGGGTTTATCTCAGTCCTTATTTCAACTGCACAAGACAGACATTCCCAGAGCGTCCATTTATAGACCTTCCCCCGGGAACGCATTATTTTCCCAGGGTATTAATATTAATATTCCTTGCTAGGAAAATAATTGAGCGATATGTTTCTTACTTGCACATCCATTTATAGACTCTCTGCAAGAAGAAAATATGGCTCTTTTTGCCAACCCTGCAGGCAGTCAGACCTTATGATTGTCTTCCCTTGTTCCATAAAAATCGCTATTATTCTGTTCTTTTTCAAGGTGCACTGACTTCATATTGTTCAAACACACATGTTTTACAATCAATTTGTGCAGTTAACACAATTATCACAGTGGTCCTGAGGTGACGTATATCCTCAGCTTACAAAGATAACAGGATTAAGAGATTAAAGTAAAGACAGGCATAAGAAATTATAAAAGTATTATTTGAGAAATGATAAATGTCCATATTAAGATGAAAAACAATATAAGAAATTATAAAAGTATTATTTGAGAAATGATAAATGTCCGTATTAAGATGAAAAACAATTTATGTTCCTCTGCCACGGCTCCAACCGGTTCCTCTGTTCAGGGTCCCTGACTTCCCATAACAGTCTGGGAGGAGTGAGCAGGGGCCTGAAGATTTGGATGAGGCTCAACAGGTGAGATGGGAGTAAGAAAAAGGAAAGAATTGGTGGGTGTGGTCACATGACATGTTGTAACAGAAGTAAACCATTCTTCAGTAGTGATTCCCAAGTAGGGTGTGGTCTTTAGAGAGTGAGTCCTAAAGTAGAGTGGAGAGATGGGTCATTGACACAGAGAATATTTAGGAACTCAATGTTAGTTGGATCATCCACCAAACATTAAACAAGCATCATGTCCTGCATAGTAATTATATGGATAGAAGAGGATAAGGGTGGATAGTGAATGGAAGTGGGTCATTTTCCAAAAATGGATAGAGAGTGCTGGGGAGACAAAACAATAGATACCTGTTACAAGCAATGGCTGGATGTGTTTGGATTCCATTCGAGAAAATTTTCTCAGTGTAGGAAGCTAAGGCAAATTTAGACCAAAATACCTAGTTTGGAGAAAAGTCATCTGCCTGTATTGAAGATTGAGAATCACACCATTAAACTAATGGTGTGAATTATAAACAGGACATTTGGTTTTGTAATCACTACATTTTGTTAAATTATTCTGTTGCAAACTTTTATCTCTTATACTAAAATCACATTTCAGTTATGGCTTACATTTTAATTCTCCTGGTGATATAAGTAATCAGCCCTGAAAAAGCACTTTTGATTTCAAGTGGTTTATTGAGTACAAATTATTTTAAAATAATGGAAGTGAGTTGTATTTTTTTTTTTTTTTTTTTTTTTTACTTACAGTAGGAAAGATTATATGATGTATTCAGCTTGATTTCTTCTATTTGGCAATTTCCTTCTCCTTTTTCTCTTACTAAAAAACCTATGAAATTTTATGGAATATTAGAAAAGGAATCATAACCTTCTGTAAATGGTGAGGACTCTTGATTTAATTTCCTGATGAACTCCAAACTTGTCCCCTCTCATTCTCTGATCAAATTTCATAATAAACTTTGAACTTGTCTTCTTCTTCTGTCTCTGCTCATGGCAATTGATTCTTCCTTACTTCATGAACTATTAATCATTTCCTCCTAATGGTTATCTGCTCCTCTTGTTCATTATGGATTTTGCTAGTGGAATTATTTTTTCCATATTGCTAAATGGCTTCTGTCACTCTTTTGTGGTGAGTAGGTGTTTGCAAACCTATCCCCGAAGACTGAGGAAGCTGAGAGGCTGAAGAAAGAGGCTGGCATATCCATTTTCACAGGAAACAACATTTAATAGGGACTTATTGACAGAAGCCATATCTCAGTACCTGTGAGGTGACGTATCCTTGCCCTGTTATTCTCCAGACCCAAGGCTTATACACCACAGAGAATTTGCTTAAGGGAAGGATTCATGGTAAGTAAAAATCTTAGAGGCCTTCCCAGAACTAGGGTTGATCAGAAGTCAACATGATGGATTAGCATTTAAGATGGAGTTACTGTGACCTGCAGAACCACCAACAGAATAAAATCTAAACTCCTTTGATTGATACTCGAAGCTGTTTATGATCTACTCCTTCCTCACTCCAAACCTGATTTTTCACATTCCACATATTGCAGGGAAATATTTGCTGGTTCTCAAACTTGCCATGTTATCTCATGTCCCAGTGTTTTTTGCCTATGTACTCTTCCATGCCCATTATGCTCCTCTCTGCTTTGTCACCTTGGCTAGTTTTCCATTTTCCTTCAAATCTCAGTTCCAGCATTATCTCCTCTGTGGCACTTTCTCTGACTCCCTCCTGTAAGACTTCAGTTGTCTTCTCTTCAGCTCCCACTTCTGACTACCTGTACCAAAGAGTCACAGCCATGCAATGATATGGAAAAGAATTAAAAATTTAATGCAAACATAGATGTTCTTATTGGCTTGGTATATGACAAATGTTTCTGCCCTGGTTCTCAAATAATTAGCATTTATTCATAATTCATTTTTAAAAGGACATATTTAACAATTTGTACATGCAAGCTTCTGATAGGTGATGATGATGATGAGGATGATGTTGTATGTATGTTGGAAGGGGTGGGATTGCTAATGACAAGCACAGAAATTTTTGTTACAGAAATATTGGAATGGCTTACAAAAATGATCAGAATCATTTCTTGAAATCAACTCAACAGCTTTTTTATATAATTCTCTAATAAAATGCCAAATACAAATATTATATAGAATGCCACTATCCCTTTCTTTTAATCAACTTGTAAGTCTTCCTTCATTTATTTTGTTATAGGAAGTCTCTTCTTAGTAGATTCCAGAAGAACAATAAGTATTCCCAATTTAAGGGATGTGTGAGAAAGAGCAAATTATTCTGTGAGCACATGATTTAATATACTTCGTTGGTTATAAATTTAATTTTTCTGTGAGACATAAATATTAGGTTTTTGTTACTCTTTAGGTAGTAACATAATTCAGGAGCAATTCTGAAATCAGAATTGATAAGTTTAGAATTTTTTTTAGTTTAAAACAGAATCTTTAGGTATTATATGAGGATTTATAAAAGTTAGGTTCCATTGGAATGTCAGTTTATACTCTTCCAGTACCTCTCTCTTTCATTTGCTTGGATGATTCTAGTTTTTTTTTTTTTTTAATGTGTTTTAATAATGCATCCTAGCTTTTTGGGGGATTATACTTTAGAGATATCCATGAATAGAGACATCCAAAATTATTATGCTGACAATTAGGACCTATCTACAAGGAGAATTTAATTTCTTGAGCTTATTCAATAAATAATTTTTATTGCAAAAAGGAATTTAAATTATTTACAACATATATGCATAATACAGTAGAAGTAGAAAATCAGGACCACAGAAAAGGCAGAAACAAATTTGTTTTGATTTCATGAATTTCAAAACCTTACTTGATTTTGAGCTTCCTCAGAGCTGGGCACAAGGGGAAACTACATCACTGTGGTTATCAGCAGTGATGAAAATTGTAAGCTCCACAGAGGTATTTTTCTTTGCACCTAGTTGTAGAACTTCCTTGTCATAAATTTTGGTAAAGCTTTTCTTTTGTCTTGTGCTTGGAGATGTTGAATGGTGAAGTGGCAAATGCAGAAATGGATTTCATATTCTTGTGTCTTAAAGCAAACGTTCATCAAAGTGTGGAGTATAACATTTAATCAGCTGGGCACGGTGGCTCACGCCTGTAATCCCAGCACTTTTGGGAGGCTGAGATGGGTGGATTATGAGGTGAAGAGATCAAGACCATTCTGGCCAACATGGTGAAACTCTGTCCCTACTAAGAATACAAAAATTAGCTGGGCATGGTGGCGCACACCCGTAGTCCCAGCTACTTGGGAGGCTGAGGCAGGAGAATCGCTTGAACCCAGGAGGCAGAGGTTGCAGTGAGCCGAGATTGTGCCATTGCACTCCAGCCTGGCACGGAGTGAGAGTCCATCTCAAAAACAAACAAAAGAATTTAATCATGAAAGCAAGTCTGTGATGCTTTATTTCATGAAAACATTTCTATGAAGGGCAAAGTGATAAGGGTTCAAGTTACTTTGATTGAATAGCTTTATCTGAGGATGGATTTTAGAACATCAAGACTGTAATAATGTATTTCTCAGACAAACTCCTTTCCTGTTATTTGTCTTCTCTCTTTTACTTTTGTTTTCCAACATGTGCAGAGATCATTTATTAGTTGCCATTTTCTTTTTAACGCTGCCCTTTTAACACATTGTCAGATGACCTCCACCATAAGGAGCTGTCAGTCTCTCAAGAAGAATGATGTTCTTTGTATTCATTGAAGGTATTACTTAGCTGGAACTGGAGTGGTTGGAAGGCAGGCCACCTCAGAATGAGGTGGTAGGTGTAGCATCTGAAAACGATTCGAAGCCTGTTAATACTGCATAGTTCCTTTTCCAAACATGTATTTGCTTGTAAAATTGTTTCATTAATGTATGATTTCACAGCTATACCCATACCTGAATCTGGTGAGTGAGAGATTATGTTGATCTTGCTTACCTTTTAATCTTCAGTGCCTAAAACAATGTCTGGCACAGTAGCATTCAATACATTTGATTAAGTAATTAATGTTTCTTCATCCTTTACATGTTGTCTTTGCTGGTGTTGCCTTTTTTTTTTTTTTTTTTTTTTTTTAAAGTGTCTTACTCTGTTGCCAGACTGGAGTCCAGTGGCACGATCTTGGCTCACTGCAACCTCTGCTTCCCAGGTTCAAGCTGTTCTCCTGCCTCAGCCTCCCGAGTAGCTGGGATTACAGGCGCCTGCTACCATGCCCAGCTAGTTTTTGTATTTATAGTAGAGACAGGGTATCACCATATTGGCCAGGATGGTCTCAAATCTACTGACCTCGTGATCTGCCCATCTTGGCCTCCCAAAGTGCTAGGATTACAGGCGTGAGCCACCACACCCGGCCCAGTATTGCCTTTTTATTGTAAGATATAGAAAGGTACTTATTTGTTCATACATAAAATATAAGATATAGTCTCTGATTTCAAGGAATTTAAAATCTGGTTAAAAAGACAGGATACATATGCATCAAAAATCAAATACTGTGATGATACAAGAAAATGTGTGTCGAGTATCAAATGAATAGTATGGACTGTGAGTGCTGTGGGAATTTAGGAGAGAGGATCATAGCGGGCCAGGACAGGGAAAGAAAGCTTTGTTGCCCATGTGGGACCTAAATTGAGTCTCAAGTGTGAGTGGGATTAAAATAGTCAGATATGATGAAAGGTGTTCATTACAGATTTCAGGTCCTGGGGTAGATAGTGTGAGCGAAGATGGAGACAACTCAGCTGTTTTTTGGAGTTGGGGGAAAAGCTGAAGAATTCGTGCTCATTTTGACTGAGAACAATTTATGTTAGGAAAGAGGTGTTGCAGTGAAAAGGTAGGTTGGGCCAAAATTCTTTGGTCTTTAAATGCCAGTCTTCTATCTTTAGACTTTATCTCTTCCATTATGGTCTTTAAGTCAAGGAAAATATTTGAATAATGTGTGAGATGGTGACAAGATTAATCTTGAAGCAGAATTTAAGGGGAATTGGAAAAGGAGAGATTCAGGGAGTAAAAAGGAAGTAAGAAGGTATTTTATGGGCTGCCTGCAATAATTCTGGCTTAAGTTTGTTCAGACCAGTCTAAAATAAGGGGTGGATAAGGGGTGGAGCAAAGGCAAGCAGATGGGGGTACGTGAGGCCATGTGAAACTTCCACAACTGATGGGATATGAGTAAGCAAGAGTGAGAGTGAAATGAAAGGTAACTAGGAAGATTAGGCTGGGAGACTGGAGGACTGATTATCCTACTGGAAAAAAAAAAAAAAAGTCCATAGGAGAATCCGGTTAGAGAAGATGATAATGAGTTAAGGAAGTGATGGCTGTAGGTCATGAGCACGTAAGTGATGGCCCATTTACCTTGAACAGTTCACAGAACAGCAAAGGTGTGTGTTATTAAGCTAGTGCAGGCAGACTATTTTATTATTTATTTATTTATTTATTTTTTCTGAACCTCGCTCTGTCACCAGGCTGGAATGCAGTGGCACGATCTCAGCTCACTGTAACCTCCACCTCTCGGGTTCAAGCGATTCTCCTGCCTCAGCCTCCTGAGTAGCTGGGATTACAGGCGTGTGCCACCACACCTGACTAATTTTTGTATTTTCAGTAGAGATGGGGTTTCACTATGTTGGCCAGGCTGGTCTCCAACTCCTGACCTCAGGTGATCCACCCGCCTCGGCGTCCCAAAGTGCTGGGATTACAGATGTGAGCCACCGCTCCGGGCCCAGGCCTACCACTTCTTATCCAAAACCCTGAGGCCAGATGTGTTTCAGAATTTAGAGCATTTGCCTTTATTTAAGGTCACCCTGCTAAATACCCCATCATCAGACATACTAATATTTCTGTATATATGTATACATATTTACATTAAGTTGGATAAATAAAGACCATAGACAGACTCAAGTAAGTTCAAGTTAGGTTTTGCTACTAAATGGATTCAGGTTTGGTCAGGTTTTGTGAATAAATCAGTTACAAAAATCAGAGTCTCTTGGATCTCGGAATTGTGGAAACTGAATTATGGACCTGTACTTGACTATGATAAGCGTTTCTTTTTTTCTTTTTTTTTTTTTTTTTGAAATGGAGTTTCACTCTTGTTGCTCAGGCTGGAGTGCAATGGTGTGATCTTGGCTCACCGCAACCTCTGCCTACCAGGTTCAAGTGATTCTCCTACCTCAGCCTCCCTGATAAGCCTCCCTGATATATGAAATATATACATCTTTGCTTACCCCAAGATAGCCAGCTGCATAAAAATCATGATTTTTTAAAATGCTGTAGTTAAAAAAAGAGAATAATTTCATAACTAAACGGCTACAATAGATGAATACTTGCTGAAGATGTACTTTTCTTATGTTTATATTATGCAAATCATTAAGGGGTTTGCTATTTTCTATGTACCTATGTCTGTTTTAGTTTGAAGCAGGAAGTCTGGGGACCAAAGCATTCTCAATATATCCAGAGATTTGAGAAGACAAATTCTAGTTTGTGTATTTCATTTTACTGTAACAAAAAGGATGTCTCCCATACAATACCAAGTAACTCAACAATATTTTGTCATAATGAATTTAATAAAGTGAAATGCCTATTTGTCTTCTATTTTCTTAGCTTTAAGCTTAGTTTGAATTTTTTTTTTGGTATGTTGAACTGCACATATGATTTTATCATTTCAAAATAGAAAAGATTCAAAGATTCTGAAAAGCATAGTCAGGGTAGTCATGGTGATACAGGAATATCAAAACATGAATAATTAGATATTTAGGAATAAAAAACTATTATTTTAATACAATGATATGGGTATGGTTTGACTTCCTTTGTGTTAGTTTGAGATCTGAATAACTGAATAGTATAAATAACCAACAAGTTATCATGGTCGTTGAGAGTATATTAAAACTGTATTTATGACTACTCAGGGCAAATGTCAACAACTGATTATTTTAAGAATTGTATTATCAGAGTGCTAAGGACTTTTTGGGGAAATTATATGAACAGACACTGTCTATATAGCCAAATGCCATTTAGAATATCTATAGTTTTAAGCTTTGCCCCCCTCAAAATGTTATATTTGATACTCATGACAAATATTTAATGTTGTGTCACCATCTTCATTCTCAACCAGTCTGCGCTGAGTGCTGGAATAATACTTCTTCTAGGTGCTTGAATTGTCAACAACCAGTCCTTTTTCACAGAGTAAGTAATTTTAGAGCCCAAAGTGACCAACAGAATTTAAGTTAGAGAAAAATGTTATTTCAAAGTTTGGAGTGACCTTCTGGCATAAGGAATTTAAAAAAGCAGTTCCTCATGTCTATCACTATGAAACAGTCCCTCATATCCCATCACAATCCTCCTCCTCCCTCTCCAAACCACTCCTGTCAACTATAAATTAGTTTGCATTGTCTAGAATTTTATATAAATGAAAACATAACAGTATATACTCTTTTTTGTCTGGCTTTCATTCAGCATAATTTTGAAATTCATTCCTGTTTTATGTATCAATACTTCATTCCTTTTTGTTTCTGACTGGTATTGTGTGAATATGTCAAAATTTGTTTACCCATAATATCTGTTGATAGACATTTCTATTTTTATTCCAGTTTTTTATATTACAAATAAAACTGCTATGAACACTCATAAAAAAATAAAATAAAAAAGCAGTTCCTTAAAAAGACGTGAGATAGATTAGGAAACGTAAACTGGAAAATTATTGATATTCGATGTTTTAAAAAATCCCCAGGAAGGCCCTTCTTCAGAAGGAGATTTGGTGTGTTTCAGCTACTGAACTTTGTAGCCCTTTTCAAAAAGCTAATCTTGTTACTTTATGTTCCTGTTATGTTCTCTCTCCTACAGCAGTGAAGGAAGGTGAGGCTGGAAGTCCCAAGTACATGGCCATTTCCTCCTACACCTGCTTATTAGGTGCTTTCATTAGTTTGCAGTGCAGTCAGTTGCACATCCATTAGCGCTAAAGGGCAATGAGCTGCAGCTTTCAGTGTGATAGAATCATCTGGCTGCTCTAGTTCCCCTAGGATAGAGGATACAAACACTGTAAAAGGATACCTCAAGGACTTTAACTTAGGTTAGAGCATTATAATTAAGCAATTACGAACCAGGGTAGCTTTCTAGGTACTTTTTTTTTTTCTTTTCTTTTCTTTTTTTTATTGTACTTGATACAAATGAGTAATTCAGGGGCCAAGGGACTCTTTTCTTACCAGGTCCAATCATTGCCTCCATGTCCTTTTCTTATTTCCCACCTATGGGAGGTAATGGTAGAAGTTTCTCACAAAGGGGGCTGTCACATGGAATTAGAGAAGGCAGACTCGTACATACATGGTGCAGAGGGAAACCACTTCACTCTTAGTGAGATGTAACCAGCCAGGGTGGAATTTGACAGCTGGCTAAATAACATACGGTAAAATTGAAAATGAAAAGTGCTTGATTACTTGATTCATTTAAAACCATGTTGGTAGAGGTCTTAGTTTGCTTATTTTTCAAGTAATCGGGTAATCAGTCCTGGCTGGGTGAGTAGTGTGATTTGAGAGGATGCTGCCAGAATTTTCCCCTGATTTGTTTCCTTTTATCTTTTACTAGTTCCTACAACTAGAATCATTTCTTGAAGATATTTTCACCGGGTTTAAAATATTATGCTACTTGAGAGGTGTGATGAACTAACAAGGATGTTGACAATCCCATCCTTGAGAGATCTGTACCCAAAGGATAAATAAGTGGTGGCAGGTGGGAGGAAGTAGGCCAATGTGCTGATATGGTAACTATGTTGCTGTTCAGGGTTCTGGATAGAAGTGGGGTCAAAGAAAAGCTGTTAGAAGATTTAGGGATATGCAGAGGGTCAGACTGGAATAAGGGGCTTCTCCAAAGACAGGCTTTAGTTGTTTTACAGTGGTGGCCTTGACACTGTATATCTGATTTTGAGTATCACAGGTGGTCCAAGCAGTCCTATTGTTTTTAATCTGTATTCCTATCTTGGCTGTGACCCAGAGTTATTGTTGATGGCTAAATAGAAATGTACAGGGTTGATCTGCCTGCCTCCAAGGTCATAACAGTAGCCAGCAGTAAAATTGGAACATAAACTGAAGCCTCCTGATTCCCAGACAGGCGCCTTTTCAGGCATCCCAGATGGCGAATTGGCAGCTGGTGTGCCTTGTCTGCCTTAAGACCGGATTGTGCTAGGCCATTCCCTACAGTTTTGCTCTGCATTGCCTGTGTTCTGGCATCTTTTTCTGGCACCGCCTCCTGCTTGACCAGCTCTCTCTTTTAGTTAAAGAAAGTCATTTAGTTGCCCCCACAAGAAGTTCTGTAGTTTTAGGACAAAGTCTATCATTGCTGTGGATCCTGGAGAAACTCAGTACAGTGCTTCCTGTCCTTGTGGCCATCAGTAACCTAACATTCTTGGCTGGACTATACTTTTTCCCTTTAATTTTAGAGGAGTGAAATCCAGATATTCTTAGGCTACTCCATGCTTGTTATGATACTTTGTGTGTCCTTGAGGATGTGGCCATTGAAATGGACAGACTAGCTAAGAGTAACCAGCAAATACACACAAACCTGAGAGAGTGAGTTGGAACTTACTCTTTAGTATCCCAGGGAAGAGTGCTTTTTATGTCCTTTCCAATTTATTCCTGTTTGAACTGTGCTGTTTTTCAACATCATCATTGAGAAATGTGTTGAATATCTATCATTTGCAAGGGAAAGCACCAGGTGCCATGAGCCTCTGCCTTTTAGGAGGGAAAATTATCAAATATGATAATTGCTAACACTGCAGTGTGAGTGGGAGGGACAGTCTCTTTTGAAGAGGTCTAGAAGTCATACCCAAGATAAATAATCAAATAAAGCTTCCTAGTGAAATAGGAGTTTGTGGGAATCATAGAATCTCAGAGTGAATGGAATTGGTGAGAGCTTCCTTGTTACATTTCTAGCCAATCTTTGAGCACCTCTAACAATGGTGACTATCCCAAAGACGTCTCTGTGTTTGATCACTTTCTGCATTTCCTGTGTCTGAACCTGAGCTTTACCATGCAACTCCAGTGGAATTCTGTCGGAGGGAGGAGGGCCTTCCAAGCTGGAGAAATGGCAAGCACAAAGTTGTGGGGAAGGAAAGGGCAAAATGGTTGCAGTGTAAAACGTGAACAGGCCAGTGTTCCTGGATCAGTAGTTTTGGGTAGACTGGCAGCAGGAAAGAGAAGCTTCAGTGCAAATTGTGGAGGTTCTGGAATTCCAGATTTGGGAGCTTAAAATTCATTCTGAAAATGATAGGAAGCCATGGAGCATATCCCTCCCTTCTTGATTTGTAAATTTAAAAAGTTGCATAAACTTATTGTGGGAAAAAAACAGAATATATATGAAGTCAAAGAAGAAAAAGTTTTTGATCACAAGGATGACAAGATCAAAATAGTATTGTAGGAAAATGCATGTGGGCTTAGTTGGCCTTGAGGCAGGGAGGTATGCCACAGTTGCTGGGATGTACCTGACCTCAAGTGATCAAGGCTTGATTTAGAAGTGGTGGCAATGAGAATGAAATGGAGGGGAGGAAGGAAGAGAATATGTGAGGAAGACTGATAGTGCAAATACACTTTTCTTCTAAATAACATCATTTTAAAGAGTTCTGTTCCCTGAGTCCTTTCCCATCATATACTGAACATAAGGCATAACAATCTATTTCTAAAATTGGCAACTTAAATTATCATTAGATCATCTTACTTTATTCTCCAAGTTTGCTGAAAGAAACAAATGTATGGTTCTGTTGGTTATTTGTGGCACTAGAAGAGACTTTAAGAAAAAGCAGATCTATGCTCACTGATATTAAGCTATGAAGGTGTTAATGTCATTGAGTTTCTTTTTATTATTGTTATTATACTTTAAGTTCTGGGATACATGTGCAGAACTTGCAGTTTTGTTACATAGGTATACATGTGCCATGGTGGTTTGCTGCACCCATCAACCCATCAGCTACATTAGGTATTTCTCCTAATGCTATCCCTCCCCTAGCCCCCTCACCCCCCGACAGGTCCCAGTGTGGGAAGAATTTCTTTTTTGAAGCTTAGCACTTGTTGAATTTGTGGATCATGCTCATTAATTTGTCTTATTTGCAAAGTACAGGAGCCTTAATGATATAGGACTTGATTTTGTTCATTCAGTAAACACTTAGAATTTTCTAGGCCCTGGGGATCCAGCATTGAACCCAACAAGGTCCCTGCCGTGACTGAGCTTACAGTCTAGTAGGAAAAGATGGATAATAAACAAATCATTATATATCAGAGGGCAATAAATGCTGTGGTGAGTAATAAAGCAGGGTGAGTCTAGGGAGGGGTCCCGAGAATTCCCAGAATTCTCTCTGTAATGAGATGACCTGAAGAAGGTGAAGAAACAACCTATGTAGCTTTCTTGGGGAAGACATCCCAAGAAGAGGGCAGGGCAGCTCTGAAAGCCCCAAAGTGTGGTGTGTTGAGAGTGTTTGGTGAACAAGGTGGCAAGGAGGTCAGTGGCTGGAGCAGAGGGAACAGAAAAGAGAGTAGGAGGAGAAGTGGAGGGAGGCGGGACAGCCGGTCATAGGGTCCCTTTGTAACAAGTCTTCCCTCCTTAAGTAAACGGGAGATGCCAATAAACATAAATCTGTATAGCTTTATTTAGTTTGTAAATTAAATATGGTGTATTTAAAGTTGGTGTTTTAGTGACGCCCTTGAGCTCATTGTCTTAGCTTATTCTGAGAGAATGCAGGATCTGTGATTTTTATTCTGGCAGTTCCTTTACTCTTCTCAGCTCCCCATTATGGCTCCTTTATGGGGCTGTCCACCTCACTTCCCTCCCTGCAGTGGAACTTAGAAGTGAGGGAAGATGCTTTTTAGGAAGGCTGAGTTACTTAATAATTTTTAAGAGAGATTCTTCTCTGTGCCTGTTCCCCATCCCTGTCAGTGGTGGAGGCAGTGCTAGCTTTGTAATAGTATTTTCAGCAGTGGAGGTGGGGAGTGTGGTCCTGGAGGCAGCCATGTGGGGAAGTCACAGTTGATTGTCTTTAAAGTTCTGACTCTCAGATCCCCCCATAGAGGAAGAAAAGCATCTTTCTTTCTCTAGGGATGAATAGATGTTCTGTCCATGTGGGGGAGGGGGTGTAGAGATGGAGGTTCACAGACCTCTCAGATTCTTTCCCTGTTACAACCCCAGCCATGAGTCTGCTAGTTCAGGCACATGAAAATGACCCTATCCATTTATTTCTGGGTTGCTCCCCTGCTTCTATTTAGAGCTTAAACAGATTACTGAACTCTATGCTGTCCACTGAGTTTTGTAAACACAAAGTGCTTAACAATCTATGTTTAAAAGAGGACAGAGAATTTGCTTAACAGCTGAATTCTAGATGACAGATCAAATTGAATATGAAAGAAGAATATTTTTACTCTTCTTGAGAGCACTGTCACATTGAGGGGAGGAAGATCTTTAGATACAATACTTTGAGCAAGTCTAGACATATTTTAGCTTTAGGTATGCAAGAAAGGGTAATAAAAGAGACGTTATACATTTATTCGAGAGATATTATATGGGAGGATTGATTCTATGCACTAGGGATACAGTGGCGAATAATAATAACAAAACACTTGAGATTTTTATTCTTATAGGTTATGTATTCTGGTGGGGGAAAAATATACAAATGTGGTCGGTCATTCTTGCAATTCATCAGATATTTTTGTCTCATCATGTCTGACACGTGGTGAGGTTGTACTTGTGATTAGTTATGGCTGGTTAGGTCAGAGCAGGGGTGATGTGTGGCATTTCTGAACTAGAGCATTTGATTGCACATGCAAGACCCTCCAGCTTCTTTTTCTCTTCCTTGGCTATCAGCAGTTTTCCAGATAGTTGTTGCACTGTTTGCCTGAGTCTGCCAGAGTGAAGGCAATGTGGAGTAGGGCCCTTAACTGATCCTCAGTGGACATGTAGTATGAGAAGGAAATAAACTTTGCTTTTCTTTTTTTTTTTTTTTTTGAGACAGAGTCTTGCTCTGTTGCCCAGGCTGGAGTGCAGTGGCGTGATCTCGGCTCACTGCAAGCTCTGCCTCTGGGGTTCACACCATTCTCCTGCCTCAGCCACCAGAGTAGCTGGGACTAAAGGTGCCCACCACCATGCCCGGCTAATTTTTTGCATTTTTAGTAGAGACAGGAGTTCACCATGTTAGCCAGGATGGTCTCGATCTCCTGACCTTGTGATCTGCCCGCCTTGGCCTCCCAAAGTGCTGCGATTACAAGTGTGAGCCACCGCGCCTGGAAAATAAACTTTTATTATTTGAAGCCACTGAGATTTTAGAGTTGGCATAACTCCAAGCATGGCATAACCTAACTTCTCCTGAGTGCTTGACTGGGAGAAATTAACAAGTCCTGACTGATATAGAAATTTAAAAAGTAACATTTTAGAAAAAGAAGTACTTCTAGCTAGTGATATAGTCTATAAACAAAACAAAACAAAACAAAACAGGGAGCTGTGACAGAAAATGCCTGGGATGGAGTGCAGAGGATACACTAAATAGAGTGGTCAGGTTAGCTGCCTCAGGAGGTTATATTGAAACTAAGACCTGAATGATGAGAAAGGAGCTAGCCAAGTGAAAATCTGGAAGAAGTGCATTCAAACTGAAGGAGTAGCACATGCAGAATCTGAGTGGTAAAAACATTTGGTACATTTAAAAAATGTCTAGGAGGCCGAGGCAGGAGAATTGCTTGAACCCGGGAGGCGGAGGTTGCAGTGAGCTAAGATTGCGCACTGCAGTGAGCTGAGATTGCACACTGCACTCCAGCCTGGGCGACAGTGCGAGACTCTGTCTCAAAGAAAAAACAAACAGAAAAACCAAGAAAAACAAAAAACATCGGCCAGGCACAGTGGCTCACACCTGTAATTCTAGCACTTTGAGAGGCTGAGACAGGCTGATTGCCTGTGGTGAAACCCTGTCTCTACTAAAATACAAAAAATCAGCTGGGCATGGTGGTGGGTGCCTGTAATCCCAGCTACTCAGGAGGCTGAGGCACGAGAATTGCTTGAACCCAGGAAGCAGAGGTTTCAGTGAGCCAAGACTGTGCCTCTGCACTCCAGCCTGGGCAACAACGTGAAACTCTGTCTCAACAACAACAACAACAAACAAACAAAACATTCAAGGAAGTTAGTGGAGCCTAAAGAGTAAGGAAGGAAGAGGTAGGAGTTTAGTGATGTTAGACTTGGTAGATCATGATATTTCATTTTAAAAATAAGCCATCATAGAGTTTTGAGCAGAACACTGATATGATCCGATTTAGGTTTTTAGAGTGACCTTTTAGGTTGCTTTGAAAAGATTAGACCATTACGCATGGGGGCATCTCTGACTCTCGAAGCAAGCCACAATTCTCTTGATTTGGGGACTCAGAGCATGGAGTTCAGGGCTGACAAAACAGCTGGAAAGTAATAGAGCAAATCCTAGAAAGGGCAGACCCACAGAGGGAAGCCCGAAATTTTGTGTATAAACTCTCCTTTAATTCTTAACTGTCCCTGAACTGTTCACACTTGAGGGAGTTTTTAAGAAGCCCAGCAAAAGCAATGGCTGAGAGGTGGGAAGGGTTGAACAGAAATTTTAGTGCTGTCTACTGCAGTAAAGACAAAGTTTGGGGTTTGAGTCATACCACGTTAGAAGGATTGGTAAAGTCATGGGCATTGAAACCCCAGAAGGGTGCCCCTTAGAAATAAATAATACATCCTTGGGCTATAGGAGTTGCCTCAGGACTGTGGACAAAAACTAATGTAAATTTGGCCAGGTACAGTGGCTCAGACCTGTAATCCCAGCACTTTGGGAGGCCAAGGCGGGCGGATCACTTGAGGTCAGGAGTTTGAGACCAGCCTGGCCAGCATGATGAAACCCCATCTCTACTAAAAATACAAAAATTAGCTGGATGTGGTAGTACATGTCTGTAATCCCAGCTACTGGAGGGGCTGAGGCAGGAGAGATGCTTGAACCTGGGAGGGGGAGGTTGCAGTGAGCTGAGATCGTGCCACTGCACTCCAGCCTGGATGACAGAACGAGACTCCGTCTCAAAAAAGAAAAAAAAAAAAAAAACACGATTAATATAGACCCATACATACCAAGTATCAAATCAAGCCTTCACAAGTTCAAAGTGATTAGCCGGTAGTTTTACATTTAATTTAAAGTGATTAACCAAATCAAGCTTTCACCAGTTTGAAGTGATTAGCCAATAATTAATAATAATTATTAGTAAAATTATACTCTTAGAGGAAGATAATAAAACAACAATGTATCATCCATAAAGTCCAGTTTAAAATTGAAGTTTATTATACATGCAAAAAACCAGGACAGTGCGACCTGTAGTCCAGAGAAAAAGTAGTTAATAGAAGCAAGCACTTAGATGATCCAGAAGCTGGCATTAGCAAAGACTTTATAACAGTGTTCATACTTTGTTCATGGGCAAGGACATAGAAAACCACCAACAGTTTCATAGTCAAACTGCTGAAATAAAAGATAAAGAGAAAATTTTGAAAGCAGTCAGAACTAAAGTCACATTTCACATAGGGGAATGATGATATGAATAATGGTTAATTTCTTATCACAAACAAGGGAGGCCAGAAGATATCTTGAAAGTACTGTAAGAAATAAAAATTTCAACCTAAAATTCTATATCCAGCCAACATATGCTTACAAAATGAAGGTAAAATAAAGACACTTTCAGGCAGGAGGATTGCTTGAACCAAGGACTTGGAGACCAGCCTCGGAAACATAGTGAGACCTAATCTCTACAAAAAAAAAAAAAAAAAAAAAAGATTGTGAAAAGTGGTACAAACCTGTAGTTCCAGCTACTTGGGAGGTTGAGGCAGGAAGATCACCAGAGCCTGGGAGATGGAGGATGCAGTGACTTGTGATTCCATCACTGCACTCCAGCCTGGGTGACAGAGCAAGATCCTGTCTCTTAAAAAACAAAAATAAATAAAAGACACTTTTCAAACAAATCAACAAGACAGTTAGCTATAGCAGACCTGCTCTACAAGAAATGCTAAAGAAAGTTCTTCAGGCTGCAGATAAATGAAACCGTATAGAAATATCAAATATACAGGAAAGAATGCAGAGCACTAGAAATCATAAATATAGGGCTCAATTAGACTGTTTTTTTCCTTAATTTCTTTAAAAGACAAGAATGTTTAGGCTGGGCATGGTGGCTCACGCCTATAATCCCAACACTTTGGGAGGCTGAGGCGGGTGGATCACCTGAGGTCGGGAGGTTGGAGACCAGCCTGACCAACATGGAGAAACACCATCTCTACTAAAAAGACAAAATTAGCTGGGTGTAGTGGCACATATCTGTAATCCCAGCTAGGGGAGGCTGAGGTGGGACAATCACTTTAATCCAGGACGCGGAGGTTGCGGTGAGCCAGATCGCGCCATTGCCCTCCAGCCTGGGCAACAGAGCAAAAACTCCATCCCAAGAAGAAAAAAAAAAAAAAGAAAAGACAACAGTGTTTAAAAGGAAAATTATAATATTGCATATCATGATTTTGTAACATATGATACTATAAAATATATGACAATAATGACAGATTGGAGGCAAATGGAATTACACTTTAGCAAGATTCTTGTATTTTGTATGAAGTAGCACAATATTAGCACTAATTAAACTGTGATAAGTTAAAAAGGCATGTTTCAATCTTTAGAACAATCAGTAAAAAATATAAAGAAGATACATAAGAAACCTAAATAGGATGTAAATTATTATACTAATAAAATAATATGCCGAAAGAAGGCAGGAAAAGAGGAGCAGAGGAAGAGTATACAGATGGGACAAGGATAAATAGCAAAGTGGTAGACCCTATAATTTTTTATGCAGAAAAATTAAACATTCTAATTAAAAGGCAGAGATTGTCAGACTGAATTTAAAAAGTTTGATCCAAGTATATAGTATTTATAAATGATATATTTTAAATATAACAACACAGAACAGTTGAAAGCAACAGAACGGAAAATGAATATATCCTGTAAACATTTAGCAAAAGAAAACTCGTGTGAATATGTTAATATCAGACAAAGTAACCAAAAAGATGTTTTAAAATAATGAAAGGGTCAATTCATCTGTACAATAAAACAATCATTTACGTATCTAGAGAATTAAAATATTGGATACTAAAACTAACAGAGCAAAAGGCATTATCATAGTTAGATAATTTATTGTCCTCTTACTAATTGACAAGTAAATTAGCTCTACAGAAAAATCAGTAAGAATATAGACAATTCTAGCACAAGCATCTTGATCTGATGTTCACAGAACATTACTCCAGAAAAAAATACACATCTTTTTTTCAAGTGCAATGGAATATTAATCAAGATAGAGCATATATTGATCCATAATAAAAATTTTCAAAAGATAAAATAATACAAAGTATGTTCTCTGACCACAAAGGAATTAAATTAGAAATAAAGATCAAATACACACACACAGTATAGAAATATCAAATATACAGGAAAGAATGCAG
>NW_012099954.1:449727-450613 GCF_000951045.1 Mandrillus leucophaeus
TTCAGGCAGGAGGATTGCTTGAACCAAGGACTTGGAGACCAGCCTCGGAAACATAGTGAGACCTAATCTCTACAAAAAAAAAAAAAAAAAAAAAAAAAAAAAAAAAAAAAAAAAAAAAAAAAAAAGATTGTGAAAAGTGGTACAAACCTGTAGTTCCAGCTACTTGGGAGGTTGAGGCAGGAAGATCACCAGAGCCTGGGAGATGGAGGATGCAGTGACTTGTGATTCCATCACTGCACTCCAGCCTGGGTGACAGAGCAAGATCCTGTCTCTTAAAAAACAAAAATAAATAAAAGACACTTTTCAAACAAATCAACAAGACAGTTAGCTATAGCAGACCTGCTCTACAAGAAATGCTAAAGAAAGTTCTTCAGGCTGCAGATAAATGAAACCGTATAGAAATATCAAATATACAGGAAAGAATGCAGAGCACTAGAAATCATAAATATAGGGCTCAATTAGACTGTTTTTTTCCTTAATTTCTTTAAAAGACAAGAATGTTTAGGCTGGGCATGGTGGCTCACGCCTATAATCCCAACACTTTGGGAGGCTGAGGCGGGTGGATCACCTGAGGTCGGGAGGTTGGAGACCAGCCTGACCAACATGGAGAAACACCATCTCTACTAAAAAGACAAAATTAGCTGGGTGTAGTGGCACATATCTGTAATCCCAGCTAGGGGAGGCTGAGGTGGGACAATCACTTTAATCCAGGACGCGGAGGTTGCGGTGAGCCAGATCGCGCCATTGCACTCCAGCCTGGGCAACAGAGCAAAAACTCCATCCCAAGAAGAAAAAAAAAAAAAAGAAAAGACAACAGTGTTTAAAAGGAAAATTATAATATTGCATATCATGATTTTGTAACATATGATACTATAAAATATATGAC
>NW_012099954.1:455458-461656 GCF_000951045.1 Mandrillus leucophaeus
CACACACACACACACACACACACACACTCTGCTGTCTCTCTTTCTGTCTCTCCACCCCTCTCCCCGCTAATTCTCTTTCTCTCTCCAAGTGTTTAAAAATTTAAAAACACACTTCAGGCCACTCGTGGTGGCTCATGCCTGTAATCCTAGCACTTTGGGAGGCCGAGGCAGGCAGATTGCCTGAGCGCGGAAGTTCGAGACCAGCCTGGGCAACATGGTGAAACCCTGTCTCTACTAAAATACAAAAAAAAAAAAAAAAAAAAAAAAAAAAAAAAACAAGAGCCCGGCATGGCGGTGTGTGCCTGTAGTCTCAGCTACTCAGGAGGCTGAGGTAGAATTGCTTGAACCTGGGTGGCGGAGGTTACAGTGAGCGGAGATGGTGCCACTGCACTCCAGCCTGGCGACAAAATGAGACACCATCTCAAAACAAACAAACACCCTCCCCCCCCCAAAAAAAACACATTTCAAAATGCCTGTGGATCAAAGAAGAATTTAGAAGATAAATTATAAAATATTTCTAACTGAATGATGATGAAGTTACATAAAAATTTATGGGATATAACAAAACAGTGCTTAGGGTAAATTTATATTTTAAATGCTTATATTAGAAAAGAAAAAAGTTGCAAATCATTGCTCTGTTTTTATTGTAAAGGGTTGGGAAAGGAACAGATTGAATCAAAAGTAGGAAGAAGGAAATAAGAGCAGAAATAAAAAAGGAAAAGGAAAAAGAAACAATAGAGAAAATTAATAAATCCACATGTTGATTATTTGATAACATTAATAAGAGTCAAAATCTCTAGAAATACTGGTTAAGAAGCAAAGAGATAATACAAACTACCAGTATCAAGAATTAAAGATGGAATTTCATTACAGATCTAAAGAGATGAAAAGTACAGGGAATGCCAATTTATGCCAATAAATTCTAAAAAATCCACTAAAGAAACATAATAGAAAAAAAATTCTTGATAGGAATAACTTAACAAAACTGACATAAGAAGAAATAATCCACATAGCTATATATTTATCTAAGAAATTGAGTTCATTATCAAAAACCCCTTTAGAAAGAGATTCTTGGCATAAATGATTCCATTTTTTTCATGCTCTTGGGGACTTGTAGCTGCCATCCTTCTCTAAGCAGAAGGAAGAGTCAAGGCTTCACTTATTTATTTATTTAATTCTATTGTAGCATTTTTGATGTGCCAGCTACTGTTCTGAGCACTTTACAAATAATAACTTACCTGTCAGAGATGTGACTCATAGTAAGGACATGAAGAGATAAAGGAAAATTTTGGGTGTGCTTATTTTCTACAACATATGCAAATAATGTATACTTAACAGAATTGTTTTCTGCCCACAGGTGACAGAAACTTGTGGGCAAATGGGAATATGCATTCAAATGTGTACTCTGATGTCAGGATGGATCAGTCAGTGGCTTACTCTCATTTTCTGTCTGTATGCAGAATAGAAAACAATTGTTAAAACCTGGAATATGAGGCCAAACTGTAATGCTTTCTGTTCCCTGTTCTTGCTGCATCATTTTCTGCCTTTCAGGCTCATGCTCTTTCCTTGGATCTTGACTTTTTTTTTTTTAAATTTGTTGTTTCCAACTTTTTATTTTGAGTTCAGGGGTACAGGATGTGCAGGTTTGTTACATTAGTAAATGTGTGCCATGGTGGGTTGTTATACAGATTATCCCATTACCCAGGTATTAAGCCCAGCATCCATTAACTTTTATTCCTGATCCTCTCCCTTCTCCCACCACCGACCATACCCTCCTACAGGCCCCAGTGTGTGTTGTTCTCCTCCATGTGTCCATGTGTTTTCATCATTTAGCTCCCAGTTATAAGTGAGAACATGTGATATTTGGTTTTCTGTTCCTGTGTTAGTTTGCTGAGAATATTGGCTCCAGTTCTATCCATGTCCCTGCAAAGGACATGATCTCATTCCTTTTTATGGCTGCATAGTATCCCACGGTGTGTAGGTACCATATTTTCTTTAACCAGTCAATCATGGATGAACATTTAGGTTGATTCTACGCCGTTGTTTTTGTGAATAGTGCTTCAGTGAACATGTGAATACTGCTGCAGTGTGCATGTGACTTTTTTGTTTGTTTTGATATGGAGTCCAGCTCTTTCTCCAGGCTGGAGTGCAGTGGTGTGATCTCGGCTCACTGCAACCTCTGCTTCCTGGGTTCAAGTTATTCTCCTGCCTCAGCCTCCTGTGTACCTGGGATTATAGGCATGCACGGCCATACCCAGCTAATTTTTGTGTTTTTAGTAGAGATGGGGTCTCACCATGTTGGCCAGGATGGTCTTGATCTCCTGACCTCAGGAGATCCACCCACTTCAGCCTCCCAAAGTGCTGGGATTACAGGCATGAGCCACCACGCCTGGCTGTGTGCATGTGTCTTTATAATAGAACAATTTATATTCTTTTGGGTATATACCCAGTAATGGGATTGCTGGGTTGAATGGTATTTCTTCCTTTAGGTCTTTGAGGAATTGCCACACTCTCTTCCACAATGGTTGAACTGACTTGTACTCCCACCAACAATGTAAAAGTGTTCCTTTTTCTCCACAACCTCACCAGCATCTGTTTGTTTTTGTTTTCTTTTTGAGATGGAGTCTCGCTGTTATTGGCCAGGGCTGGAGTGCAATGGCACTATCTTGACTCACTGCAACCTCTGCCTCCTGGGTGCAGGCGATTCTCCTGCCTCAGCCTCCTGAGTAGCTGAGATTACAGGCACCTGCCACCACGCCTGGCTAATTTTTGTATTTTTAGTAGAAACAGGGTTTCACCATGTTGGCCAGACTGGTCTCGAACTCCTGACCTCAGGTGATCCACCCGCCTTGGCCTCCCAAAGTGTTGGGATTACAGGCGTGAGCCACCACACCCAGCCTTTTTTTTTTTTTTTTTTTAAATTAAGATGGAGTCTTGCTGTGTCGCCCAGGCTGGAGTGCAGTGGCACGATCTTGGCTCTCTGCAACCTCTTCCTTCTGGATTCAAGCAATTCTCCAGCCTCAGCCTCCTGAGTGGCTGGGATTACAGGTGCCCACCACCAGGCCTGGCTAATTTTTTTTTTTTTTTGTATTTTTAGTAGAGATGGGGTTTCACCGTCTTAGCCAGGATGGTCTCGATCTCTTGACCTCGTGATCTGCCCGCTTTGGCCTCCCAAAGTGCTGGGATCTCATTTTGGTTTTGATTGGCATTTCTGTAAAGATCAGTGATCTTGAGCTGTTTTCATGTTTGTTGTCCACATGTATGTCTTCTTTTGAGAAGTGTCTGTTCATGGTTTTGTGTCTGAAAATCAACTCTGAATAAAATATCTATCTTTAGCTGTCTCTACAACAATGAATAGTATTTATTTACAACCAGGTAAGCCGTTACAGAACAATTTTGCAACATTTGAGAATTGGGTTGACTTCTTATTGATCTGATTTGATAATTTTTGTTAACTGATGTGTGCTAATAAGAAGCTAATAATGTTTCATAAAAGACTAATTGGAAGTATTTTTCAAACATTGTTGAGGAATCTTTTTTCCTTTGTTCGCAGCACACTACTAGGCCCTATTTAGTCTTCAGCAATTTTTCTAAGTATTGTTCTGACAGCAAAGAAATACACACATCAGTTGATGAGTTTTCTTGGTGCTGTCTTACCCTAAATGGTAGTTGCTCAAAGGTTATGGATGTGAGTAATTATAGCTCACTGCAGCTTTGAGCTCCTGGGTTCAGGTGATCCTCCCGCCTCAGCCTCCTCAGTAGCTTGGACTACAGGAGTGAGCCACCATACTCAGCTAATTCCTTTTTTACGCTTTAATTTGTGGAGATGGGGTCTTGCCTTGTTACTCAGGCCTGTCTCGAATTCCTGGCTTCAAGCAATCCTCCTGCATTGGTCTATTCCTGCCTTTTTAGTGGAGTGAGATGTGACTAAGGCATTTCAAAGCACTCTATCTTCAGAACCACCTGCTATCTATCTCAATTGCAGGTTCATTATTTTCTATTTTTGGCTCATATCCTGTAGTAATCAAAGATTGGCTTGAAAACAATATTGGCACAGACCATCATTATGAGCACCAATACTATTCTAAAAATAAATGAAAAAAGTGTCTGTACCTCTTAACCATAGAAAATCTATGACGAAGGCATTTTGACTGTTCGGCCAGTGGAACTCAGTGACATAGCAGGTATTAAGAAATAGGGAACTTTTCTGTAAGATACTTTCTTTTGGGCATCTGATTTGCTCATTTTTAGTTGAGAATTTCAAATACTTATTTTTTCAGAGCTTTTGTATGTATTTTAATGTTACCAGAGAATTAGGTTTTTCAAGAATGGAAGATCATAAATCATTACATGACATATCGTACAGGAAGACATTGAGCATAATTTGTTGATAATGCCCACTCACAAAGGTATTTTTGAATCTTTCCATCTTCCAGTTATGACAGTTAAGATAATAGTGTGCTTTACCACTCTACCATCAAGTAGTGTGTCGTGCCTTATGGTACAAAGAAATTGTCATGAAGTATAATTCAGCCAGTCTTTGAATTCTTAATACCTTAATAGCTTTATGAAATTTCTGTAAAAGCCACAGATTATGGCTTTCTTTTTCCCCTCTCGATTCTTCTTTTTTGGCAAAGAGAGAAAGATGAAAAATGATGATGCAAATGAGAAGTTTTATAGCACTGGAAAATATCTTGAAATAAAAGATAAGTCAGACTCTAAAATGTAGGGACAATATGAGGATGTAGGAAGATCAGTAGAGAATTTCATCAAAGGCGCCATGCGAAATCTTAGGAAGAGGATGCTCAATAGTGATGGATGCTTGAAGAGAGACAGAGGATTTTGCAAACTGATTAAAGGTAATAGAAATAATAGTTTCTAATTAAAATGGCTTCCAGTCTATCCTTTTGATAGAAGGATAATACTTAGTGGATTTGAGTTCTCAAAGTACTATCTTACAGTGTATGAAAGAAAGTCTAGTTTTCTTCTAATAGGTTTAGTTGAGTATAATCAGGCACATTTAACAAGTGCAGTGCAACATAGAGATTATTTTAGAAGTATTTGTTTGAGAATCCACTTTAATCAAAACCTTTTAGTATGTGAGAATATAATTACATTTTACAAATATATTTGAAATTCTGTTTACTATATGATAGAAAGGTATCAAATTCATCCAACATTCAGAGGTTTAGTACCCTAATGATGTCCTTATTTAACAATTAATTTTAATACCAAAATGCAATAAAACACATTTAGCTATCTTCTTGCTTGTCCTGAATATTAATAAACTTCTGAGGCTTATGCTGAGGCAGGAAAACATTTGTTAATTTTATGTCGTTATAAAAACTGTGGTCACTTTCGTTTTAATCTTAAATTTTGTCTTTCTTTCTGTACAGTTTCTACCTGTTTTTACTGTATCTTTCTTTCCAGCTAGTTTTAATTTTTTCCTTTTTATTTTTATTTTCTCCTTTAGTTTTATTTTATTTTTAAATTTTTATTTTATTTTATTTTTTCCTTTTATTTTGTATTTCTCAGAATTTCATTCTGAGAGCCTTTTACCAATAAGGCTCTCAGAGGAATACTTTGATAAGTTATCTTAAAGCTTTGCTATTTTATTTTTGTCTTTTGGATTATTTTTTCTCTACCTTAAAGCTATCTGCATATACTTATTTTCTCTTTCATTTCTTTTATTCTTCCAACCACCTTTTGATCATTTATTGTTAAAGCCAGTGAGTTATAATTTGTTTTTTGTTGTAGCTTGCTTTTAATCTGAGCTGAAAAATCCATGTATTTTTTTCATTTGTTATATTCTAGTCTTACATTTTAACTTCCTTCTTTTCTTTATTCTATTCTGTTTTCCTGTCTTAGTTTTTCCCACATTGGTAATTATTGCTTTTTTTCTCTTTGGTCTAGATACATTTCTTACTTCAATAACACTGTAGGAAAGAATGAAAATAGTGAAGACAACAGGACATTTAACTTTTGCATTACAATAAATTGGAAGGAATTACAGAACTTTAATTTGTCTCCTCTTTCCACGGGTAAGAGGTCAGAGAAGTTTATTAAAAACCATATTAAGGCTGGGCATGGTGTCTCATGCCTGTTATCCCAGCACTTTGGGAGGCCAAGGCGGGTGGATCACTTGAGGTCAGGAGTTTGAGACCAGCCTGGCCAACATGGTGAAACCCTGTCCCTACT
>NW_012099954.1:461706-494967 GCF_000951045.1 Mandrillus leucophaeus
GTGGCGGGCACCTGTAATCGCAGTTACTCAGGAGACTGAGGCAGGAGAATTGCTTGAACCCAGGAGGCGGAGTTTGCACTGACCCGAGATGGCACCACTGCACTCCAGCCTGGGCGACAAAAGCAAGACTCCATCGCAAAAAACCAAACAAACAAAACCATATTAAATTCTGGGAGATAGCCTCATACAGTCTATTTTCTCTATCCATTTTGTTAGTCTACACAGGTTCTTGGATAATTGATCCTGCACTTTTAGCTTTGTTTTTAATTTGACTTGTTTTGTAAATATAGCACAGAATGAGCACTCCATTTGTATCAGTTGAATTAATTTGAGCTACTATCTAATGTACTGACTTCATTACCATTTAAATATGCTCTGAAATCCTTCATTTCTGGAAGAGTAATGGGGATATCAAATTAGATCCGCTGGGATGAAGTGAGGCCAGGGTCACTGAAATCCCTCTGGGGATGCAGGTGGGAATTACATTTTCTCACTAGTAAATAACATTTTCTCACTAGTAAATAACATTTGACATTTGATAAGTTTTCTTAAGTTCAGAGGAGCTGAACTTGTTGGTACAAACTGTATTAATTATCTTCCATAAAAAACAGGGTAGCCTCCATAATTTTGAGTTGCAAGTAATAGATACAAGTTGCCCAAAATTATTTTGGAAATGATGTATTTGTAAGAAGTTAAATACAAACAGCTTCTTTACAGCATTAAGATTTGCTTAAACTCAGGACAGTGTGTTGTAAAGAATGGTGGGGAAGTGTGTGTGTGTGTGTGTGTGTCTGTGTGGTGTGTGAAAAGAGTCAGAATCAGGTAAGGCAACAGGATAAGTAGAAAGGATTGTGCTGAAAGTGTACTGGGAGCCATCTGACTTGTACAGGAGATCCAGTAGCTGAATGTCTTTCACTGTCAACAGCAGTGAGTGCTCAGAACCCTGAAGCAGATTTACATGATATATTTTAATTTTATTTTTTTGAGATACCTGGAAATCCACATCTGAGCTTTTGGGATATGCTATTGCTTTTTGCTTTCAGTAGCTTAAGCAGTTCAACTTGGCTTATATGTTTCTTATTTGTATTCTAAAAGTCATGCAGGACTGTGTCCAGTAAAGTTTCTTTCATAAATTCATTTCTCTATCTCTCGATTATTTTCTTTGCCTTTTCCTCGGACTGTGACTTTGGTTGGATTGATTATCTAGCTGCCTAAAATTCAAAGAATTAAATTTGGGACAGGGCCTAGAACAAAAACCTGTTGGGCTACTTTATTTATTATTGCTAGGAAGAATAACAGATTATCACACCATTATTGGGTCGGGCTAACAGTGAATTAGGGAAAGAAATCAGAGGCTACTTTGCCTTGCCTTCATGTCCTACTCTTCCCTCTTCCCCATTATATATTACTTCCCTGCCCTGGGATGATAAGGGTCCACAAACAAGCTCCATCTGGAAAACCTGCATTTATTCTCACTTGGTCCACTTATTCATACGGAATAATTTTGATGGCTTAAACTTTTAGTCTTCAGAATTGAAAACCTTGTTGGGATAGTTTTGATTGGCTTAGTTCTTTTGAGTAAAATACTTAATATCTCAGAATTCTTCTTCCTCTCCTCCAAGATGTCATCTGTAGGTACAAGAGAAAAGTGTGCCCTTCATGATCTGCGTGGTATCCAGTGGCTCTTCCTGTTCTCATGACTTTGTCCTTTCCTCTCCGGTCGTTCTTCACCTTGCTGGCATTTGTGATGAAGAAGAGCAGCTGGTGTAACTCATGATTTGATTTGTCTAGGATTGTTCAGTTGTGGTGGCATTCTCTGGCTGATTTTGCTCTCTGAGTCTCTGTTGTTTCCTAGAGTTGGGACACATCCTCTTGCTGTGCAGGCCTCATCCAGACTGGGGGCTTTCAACTTGGTTTCCTCTGGTATTGTCTTGTCATTTCTAGGGTCTTTCAAGAGCTTAGGTGGATCTTCAAGATGTGGTTTTCTAGGAAACTCAGCTCATATCTAGCTGTCAGATGGAGGATAAGAGGATGGAGAAGACATTCTTATTTGCTCAGTAATCTTAGACAATTTATAGAAATTTTGCATTGCACTGAATATGGTAATATCTCACAGCTGTGTTAGAATGATTATACAATTCCAAATATTTTTTGAGCCTTTAACCTGTCCTGTCTACTTTCTGAAACTTCCCTCCCCTCACCTTTTCTGGGCTTCCACTTTCTTCCTGCCTCATAGACACACAGGATAATTTTCATTAAGGTATTGCTTTTTCCAATTCTGTGCTTAGCATAATTTCTGATATTATAGATACTCAGTAAATATTTGTTGAATGAATGTTGGATAAATAAGAACATGAAGTAAATAATTATACTTAGTTTAAAATACTATATAGAAATAATTATTACTAGTATTTTGTCCTATCCTTTTCCTCAGTACCCCTCTCTTTTAAATTATTTTTGACAGTGACATTTAATTAATTTCTTTCTTATTTTTAAACATCTTACCTTGTCAATAAGTATATATTTTCATAATGTGTATAGTATAAACCTAATTTTAATGTCTGCTTATTGTTCCATTGAGTGTGTCTAACATAATTTATAGTGTTCTTGAATTTGGGGGTGTTTTCTATTTTCCTCTTTTATAAACAGAGCTTCAAAGAATGTCCATGTATATACATTAAAAATTATGCTCATTTGCACAATTATTTAAGAAAAATGCCTAGAGTTAGAATTTTTGAGTCAAAGAATGTGCACATTTTTCACTTGGTATGTATTTCCAGGTTGTCCTATGACCTTTGATCTTCAATTTGGAGAAATTGGTATTTTTGAAAAGAAGCTATGTTCTTTGACCCACTAATTGAAATAATCTGTCTTATAGAAATATAAGTAGTTTTGGTTGGGTGCGGTGGCTCATGCCTGTAATCCCAGCACTTTGGGACACCGAGGCAGGTGGATCACCTGAGGTCAGGAGTTCGAGACCAGCCTGGCCAACATCATGAAATCCCGTCTCTACTACAAATACAAAAAACTAGCTGGGCATAATGGTGGGTCCCTGTAATCCCAGCTACTCAGGAGGCTGAGGCAGGAGAATCACTTGAACCCGGGAGGTGGAGGTTGCAGTGAGCCAAAATCGTGCCACTGCACTCCAATTATTTGGCATTGCTGTATTTTATATAGGTTCTGCCTAGAATAGTTCATATTCACCTAATTAAAAAAAAAAAAAAAAAAAAAAAAAAGAAAGAATATTTTGAGGGCTTGTAGCAACTAATAGCTGAAATCAATGTGAATGACTACATATAAGAAAAAGCTTGAATAAAATGTGGATCATTCATGTTACATAATATTATGTAGCCCTTGGTTTAGATCTGTTAACTCATGATAATGCCCATGATGCTAAGTGAGAAATACCGGTTGCAAAGTAATATGGATAGTATGGTTCTTTTTTTATAAAAACAAAAAACAAACACACACACATAATAATACTTTATATATGTTTATGATTTGTTTGAACGTACAGGAAGCTGTGAAAGGATACACTCAAGTTCTTAAAACTGTATCTTAGTGTGTACATGTATATCTTAGGATTGTTTCACATTTTACAATGAAAAAATTTTGCTTTTGTAAGAAAAAGTAAATAAGACAAAAAAAAAAAAAAAATCACGGCCTTAACAAACCACTCTGACTTTTCTGCAAACTGTGCTGTCAAACTAGACAGCTTCCTGTAGTCCTCAGAGGAATTTCAGGGCTTTGAAGAGTGTGCCCTGAAGTCAGGATCACTTTTATAGTTAGCTTAATTGGTATATTATTTTACACAAGATAACAGCTAAACCGTTGTGATTTCTCCAGCCATTGATGTTCTCAGAGGTAATCATCCTCAGAAAGGCTGCTGAAAATATGGTCGCTTACATCCTGGGTCTGTTTCATGTCAAACAACCAATTTTTTTAGAAGAGGAAATAGGGGATGAAATAGCAAAAGTGTTTCAATTTAAGAAATTGTTTTCAGAAATAATCTATACTTTTCTGTTGATAAGAGGAAGGAACAATTTTTGTTGCAGCTAAAAATATAGAATAAAATAAGGTGACAACAATAGGTTGTAGCTAAATGCATGCTTTTATTAACTCACTAGATGTATGCTGTGATTTTGATTAAAATTTTGTCTTTCTGAAGGAGAGAAGTAAATATTAAAAAGAAAAAACCTTGATATGTCTTAGAAAATTGTAAGTCTAGTATCACTATGTAAAAGTCATTTTAAAATGAGAAAGTTTAGAAATTTGGAGAACAAAAGTAAAATAAACATTTTATTTAGAAAAGTAAAATTGGTTATTGCTCATGGGAAAAATCTTGGTCATTGAATGTTTCTGAACAGAGATGGTGACACAGTGAATTAAATATGGTAGGCAGTCATTCATAAATGTGTACCAATGATATATTGAAAATAGCTAGTGAAAGAAGTTCCTGGAATACTGTATTTATACTTGATTAGCCAGTAATACTTGGGTTAAATGATAAATGCTAGTCATAAATGCTGATAAGTGAGTAAGTTTGTCAAGCATGATCAGATCAGAGATCTGAAAACCCTATATGTTAATATTATTTTTAATATATGTAGATTTTGGATACATATATGAACAGTTTTATCAAAGCATATACTGAAATTGTTCTATTCCTGTGGGAGCCTCAGAATTCAAAATCAAACTATCATTTTGACATAGATCATAAATAAGTGATAATAAGTTAATGAATAAGGCAGATTTTATATTATGTTTTCTAAAACTTTATCATCAAAACAGTTTAAAGCATTGTATTCAATGTCAATGAAATTAAATACTAAAATAGAAACAAAAGTTTCCATGGAGTCATTGGTGACCACAGTATATTTCAGTGTATAATTGCATATGCAACTCCATTGCTCCCTGTTGGTGAGGTCAGTGTGAGCGCCATATCTCTCTGAAGCAAACTTGTGTGTCATCTCAGTGCAGGCCTCAAAGTAGTATGCAAATATATTTTGCTATTGGATGAGATAAGTGTATCAATGCGTATAGCTTACAGGTAGAGGTACAAGTCATGCCTCCTCCTAATTCTGGGTCTGATGAGGGCTATGTCGTCTCCATAGTTTGATTCTAAGCCATCCTACTGTGCCTGCTTGCTGTATTTTTGAACAGCCCAAACTCCTTTCTACATATTTCATTAATGTATGTTGTATCAGCATGCGAAGTTTAAAGCACTCATTTAAATCAAGTTTATCTAATTCAACTAACTGTTAATTTGTTTCTGCTGCCTTTGGAGTAATCTATCTCCAGGCCTTCCTGTGTTATCTTGAATAATTGAGAGTGTACTGGTAGAAAGAGCCACATTGCTGCAGAAGATGCTGCTAAGCCTCCAGGAGGTTCCCTTCGCTTGAGCAAGATCGAAAGTGATTCCAGCTGGCTAGAAAAAGAAATTGCATGAAGCCTGTAATGGACCCTTAGGAAGGAAATCTGTTTCTACCCAGACAGAAAAATAATTCATTTGTAAGGAATATAAATTAAAGCTTTCTTCAAGTCGTTGGAGTGTCTCTAATATTTTTCAGATAGCATTTTTCATACTTTCCTATTTCATCCACTTTTAGTACGAAATTTTCTGAGCTTTAGTTTTCTCATTTATGAAATCAAGTAATAATGCCTGTCCTCAATTCTACGAATTTATGAAGATCAAATAGGAGGATGTAAAGGCTCCTATAAATTATAAATTTACCCACTATCCTAAGGCATTGTTTTATTTATCAGGGTGGCTTTTGCTTTTTTATTACTTTTCATAACTACTTGCACTATATACTGTTATTTGAATACAATAACATAAAACCAACCATGTTACATGGTTAGATAACTTTAAAAAAAATTTCTTTCTAACTTCAATTTTTGTTCCTTTTATTTTTCCTGTGCAGAAAGAAAAATCCTGTCAGCTACTCATGTCTAATTTCAAAATTATCTTGCAGAATTAAGCATTGAGGCTTTGTAGAAATTCGGGGAGTAAAAGGAATTGCAGATGAATGCCGGCTCCTCCTGGGCATGCTGTTGTTCTTAATGTGAAAGTCCGGTTTTGCTCAGCATCAATCATTGGTGACTTGGAACTGGGTGCGGGGGTCCCTAAAGAATCCCCTGCAGACGGAGACAGTCTCCCTTGAGCCATTTTCCACAGAGCCTGAGTGGTGTGACCTCTTGCTGCTGCAGTTTCTCAAAGTGATTGTATTTCACTGCTCTCATAAACACATCGTGTAAAAGAAACAAGGTTGTCTTTTAGACTGTGCTCTTGCTTGACAAGAAAAATAAAACCCAGTCTACTTTCAGGACCTTATGGCCTAATAAGTCAACCCTTTTCATTTTTGTTAAGAATACTTTTGTATCAACTTGCCATTCTTCAGGTAAAAGTACAATTTATTATGAAAGAAGAGAATGTGGATGATAAATAGGCCTTTTATGTTCTTGTTACCTGTGATTCAGAAAATTCTAACTCACAGAGCTGGTTAAATAGAGAATTCTAAAACCAGTAACAAGGAGATGCTTGTTAAATCTACTTTTTAATGCTTGTTTATTTTATTATACACATGACATGTACTATTCACTGTTCATCTTATGTATATGGGAACTTGCAATTTTTGGTCTATTATATATGCCTATATATTTTATGTTTGGTGCTATCAGGAACACAGATATAATTAAACAAGGCTAGGATTTATTTTATTTTATATTTGTAGGTTATTATGGAGTCCAAAGATTATAGAGATGAAGGGAAATTAGACCAATTTTTTTCATATGATATATAGAGAAAAGCATTTCTGCATTCCTTTGTGTCGGTAAGCATAAGAACTCTCTGTCACCCAGGCTGGAGTGCAGTGAATACAAAGAAAATGTAAGATATTTTACTAATACTTTTTATATTGATTATGTGTTGAAATGATAATATTTTAGATATATTTGATTAGGTAAAATATTAAAATCAATTTCACTCTTTAAAGACTTTAAGGCCAGGTGTGGCAGCTCATGCCTATAATCCCAACACTTTGGGAGACCGAGGTGGGTGGATCACCTGAGGTTGAGAGTTTGAGACCAGCCTGACCGACATGGAGAAACCCCATCTCTACTAAAACTACAAAATTATCCAGGTGTGGTGGCGCGAGCCTGTTGTCCTAGCTACTCAGGAGGCTGAGGCACGAGAATCACTTGAACCCAGGAGGTGGAGGTTGTGGTGAACCCACATCGCACCATTGCACTCCAGCCTGGGCAACAAGATCAAAACTCTGTCTCAAAACAAAAAACAAAACAAAACAAAAAAAAGACTGGGCATGGTGGCTCACGCCTGTAATCCCAGCACTTTGGGAGGCCGAGGTAGGAGATCACGAAGTCAGGAGATCGAGACTATCATGGCTAACACGGTGAAACCCTGTCTCTACTAAAAATACAAAAAATTAGCCGGGTATGGTGGCGAGTGCCTGTAGTCCCAGCTACTTGGGAGGCTGAGGCAGGAGAATGATGTGAACCCGGGAGCTTGCAGTGAGCCAAGATTGAGCCACTGCCCTCCAGCCTGGATGACAGAGCGAGACTCCCTTTCCAAAAAAAAAAAAAAAAAAAAAAGAAGACTTTAAAAATGTGGTTACTAAAAAATTTAAAATTCTGTGTGAAGCTTGCATTGTATTCCTATTGCACAGTACTTCTCTAAACAGTCTTGGCATAGAAATATGTTTATATCCTTTATCCTTCTTTACCAAACTCCTCACTTTACCCCTGATTTTGAGGACAGTTTAAAGAGGTCTGCACATTCTGCAAGCATTAATTTCTGTTGTCTCACATCAAAAATTTCATTAGAAGTGTCTGAAGAGTTTGCTCATCTCTAAGAGATTTCATCTATAAAAAGCTGATTTTAAATTAAAAAGCTGATTAAATTTTAATATATACAAGTAAGCTTCATTAGATAAATGAGGAAGAAGAGTTATAATAAATAAGCCTTATTACATTTTCTCAAGAAGTGATTTTAGTTATTTTGGAGACATGCATTTAAAAAGAGAAACATTGTTGAAAGGCTCAGGATCGTGTATTTCTTGTCTTTTTCTGTTTCTTCTTGATGTATTATAGTACATTTAGGTCAATGAGCATAAATGTTGTGGAGTTTAGCTGTGCATGTATGGAAAGGAGGTTTTCTTCCTTGGGCGAGGGCACCTTCTGGTGGAAGATACTGAACACAGCAGCTTATTCAATGGTCAGATGTAGATTTTAAGATTCTGGAATTGGTAAAAAATTTATTTCAGAGGTTTGGAGGAAAAAAACTAAGATTACCAATAAAGATATTCATTTCTTTGCAACATCTTTTATAATTGAAGCTCATCTCAGTTCTGGGACTTCTTTTTCTTAGTTATGCAAGGCTAAGATTGCGACAGTATAATAAGAGCATTCTGATTTGGAGTGCTTTTTAAAAATGCAAAGTTCTTATTGGAGTTTTTAGGTTATTTTTCCCAAAAGTTTCCAATGGTGGTTTTTGTATCCACTACAAAAAGGAGAAGAGTTCTATATTTTTGTTCTTTTTAATGTAAAACTTGAGGATGTTTAGGTTATTTAATATATACAAGTAAGCTTCATTAGATAAATGAGGAAGAAGAGGTATAATAAATAAGCCCTATTACATTTTCTCAAGAAGTGATTTTAGTTATATTGGAGACATGCATTTAAAAAGAGAAACATTGTTGAAAGGCTCAGGATCCTGTATTTCTCTGTTTCTTCTTGATGTATTATATAGTACATATGATTATTCAAGTCATATCTTTTCATCACTGCATTTCATATACAAAGCCTGCCAAAAATAACTATGAAATAGCTGAGATCTTAAATACTGAGAACAAAATAGATTTCTCATAATTTGGAATTACATTAACCAGAAACAGTAAGACAGTTAAAATATGAGCCAACATTCAGCTAATCAGCTAAACAGAGATTTCCAAAACCACTTACTGCCTTTCCAGGCTGATGTAAGAATAGTTATGAGTGGTTGAAAGGGAATGAATCAGTTGGATTTCCTTTTAATGTAGAGGTCCTGACAGCCCATTTCTAAAATTGTGCTTTATTTATGCATATTACCTTCTTTGGAACCTAGTAAAAATGTGAAAAACATTCAGATGATGAAAACATAAGACAAATACCATTCTTTCTTTTTATGAAAGACAAAAAAACAAAAAACAAAAAACAAGGAGCTAGCCAACCAACTCTATTCTAAGGGAGGAAATATAGTAAGAGTGGCCTATAGCGAGGCGTAATGGCTCATGCCTATAATCTCAGCACTTTGGGAGGCTGAGGTGGGAGGATTGCTTGAGCCCAAGAGTTTGGGACCAGCCTTGGCAACATGGCAAAACCCTGACTCTACAAGAAATACAAAAATTGGCCGGTTGTGATGGCTTATGCCTGTAGTCCAGCTACTCAGGAAGCTGAGGTGAGAGGCTCTCTTGAGCACAGAAGGTCAAGGCTGCAGTGAGCTGTGATCACACCACTGCACTCCAGCCTGGGCAACAGAGTGATACCATCTCAAAAAAAAAAAAAAAAAAAAAAAAAAGGACTGGATTACTCTATTAGTGAAAGGAGCCAAAATTTACCCATATTGATAGCAGAGAACTGAAATGGCTATTTTACTTGTATGAAAATATTGACTTTGCTTATTAATTAAAATGCTTTAATGAGTTGAAATGTGATAATATACTTTTAGATCAGTGTATTCAATAATATATATTATATTTTATTATTTATTAGGTAAATAAATTCTCAATGGAATAAAAAAATTCATTCAAACCCATTTTCCCAAAAACTATATTTTTAGATTTATAGTATTTGTTTTACTGATAACTTTTGTTCAGTTCTGTCTAGCATTTCCAGAAATCTATGCTTGTTTCATAGCCTCCAGTAAAGGTTTCTGTCGATGAGGGGTTTTGATCCCATGTCTGTCCAAAAAAGACAATTGACTTTTTTTGGTAGGGAAGGATTCATTTAAGTGGAATCTTCCAAGTAGCTCTCTCTACCATCTCCCATATTCTTGCTCCACTCTTACTGCTTTGTTTGTCTGTTGTGGAGTCCTAATTAGGGAAAAAGACTGAGGCTGGTGGGAACAGGGGAAAGCCAAAGAAAAAGCAGATAAGCTTTAAGTCTGTCTTTTTTCCTGGTCCAGGGCATGTAGCCCTCCAGCACAAGTAACTCACAGTCTTCCTGTGTTCAGCTTACCACCAGACCCTACAAGTTAGCACACTGCATTCTTGGCATTATCAGTACAGCACAAAGTCCTCTTCAGCACACAGCACAAGCACCATCCTATAAAATCCCCAGCAAGCCTTTGTCTCCTTGCAGTCAGCGCCACTCTTGCTGACTTGCCCATGGCACCCTCGCAACGTATTTTCATACCTTCTGCTTTCTCTAATACATCTGCCTTTCTTTACTTACAAATGTCTTGGTAAATTATTCTAACTGCCTGCGCAATACAGGCCCCAGATAGTCGCTACCCGAGACACCTATCCTATCCCATTTATGAAAGTGAGGTAGCGAGCCAATAAACAAACGCTTCATGGATTCGTAGCAATCACAGTCTCTTGAGAGCAGGGTGTCCACCTGACCTCTTTTGGTGTGAACAATTCAGCTTTGTGTGTATTGGTCCTAGTCAGGGCGGGCTGTGTAAGGACACTGTTTTGAGATCAGCGTGCCCTGTGCCTGTGTAGGCTTGTTGTCAACACGTGAGTGCTTCAAAGAGAATGGAGTACAGCTTCCCTCCCAACTTTGTTCTCTTGCTTTCATAAAGATTTAAAGGCCTCCCCTATTTTCTTTTTCTTTTCTTCTTCTTCTTCTTCTTTTTTTTTTTGATATCCAGATAGAGTTTATTTTCACGAGAAAGAACTTTTTTTTTAAAAAAAAAAACATGTGAATTCATTGTAAAACATTAAGGACGTGCAGCCAAGAGGGAAAAAAAAGAACAGTGTCTATCATTTACCATTTTGAGATGACTAGTGTTAATATTTTTGGAAGTTTTGTTTTTAGGCATAAATGTATACTTTATATTTTTTTAGGTAAAGAAACTTTATTACTTTTTGCCTTTTTGGCTAAGACCAAGTGTAAATAAAAAAGCTTTAACCTTAGTGTGTGAGACAAATATGTGTACAACAAATTTCACCATAATATGGTAGAAGCAGTAATAGAGATATGTGCAGGAAGCTCTCAGAATACAGAAGACAGACATTTAGTTCAGCCACAAGTAACCAGGGAAGGCTTCCTGGAGATGCTTTTACAAGAGATTAATTTGAAAGAATAGTAGAAGTTAGCTAAGTACGGACAAGAGAAAAAGCATTCCAGGTATGAGACATTTTAGTATGAAACAGTATGTTGAGCACAGGTAATTACAGCTAATGAGGTATTTTTAGAATATTGAGCATAAGTTGTGCTAGAGACAAAGGCAGTCACCATGACACAGGGGAAACTTGTGCATCATATTATCTATCTCATATGCTATAGAAAGGCATTAAAAGTTCTTAAGCAGTAGAGTAATAATTTAGATAGGTGGTATAGATCACTTTGGCAGCAGAAAGAAGGATGAATAGTGGAAAATCCTGGAGACAAGAAAACATCTAAGGAGGGTAAAGGGAGAGGAGAACAGGGACTAATGAATATAAGGGACATATAGAGGGCAGTGTACCTGTGAAGAGGAGGAAAAAGAATTGCTAGAGATGGAGGAAACATCTAAGAGAGTATGGTGTCATAGGCATTAAGAGAAGAGAGTATTTAAACAACAACAACAACAACAACAACAACAACAACAACATGGTCAAGTAGGGAAGGACTGGGATGTGTCACTGAGATTTGTATGTAGATCACTTAAGATTTTGTAAAAGATATTTCAGTGGAGTGGAGGGGATGGAAGTCCGATTGCAGTTGGTTCAGGAGTAAATAGTACTTAGGCAAATTCAAACAACTTGCATAGCTTAAAAAATTGGGCTTTGAAGGCGAGGAAAGAGACAGAACAATAATTTGAGGGGGACATAGGTTTGAGAATTTTTTTTTTTTTTCTGGCGAGGTAGCCATTTCTTTTTTTTTAACTTTCAAGTTCAGGGGTACATGTGCAGGATTTGCAGGTTTGCGACATAGGTAAATGTGTGTCAAGGGGGGTTATTGTACACATTATTTCATTAGCCAGGTATTAAGCCTAGTACCCATTAATTATTTTTCCTGATCCTCTCCATCCTCCGACCCTCCATCCCCAGAAAGGCCCCAGTGTGAATTTTCCCCCTCTATGTGTCCGTGGGCCTCACCTATTTTCTTTTATTTTTTGGAGACAGAGTCTCTCTCTGTTGTCCAGGCTGGTGTACCGTAGTATGATCTCGGCTCACTGTACTTCTGCCTCCTGGGTTCAAGCAATTCTCATACCTCAGCCTCTGGAGTAGCTGGGACTACAGGCGCACACCACCACGCCTAGCTAATTTTTGTGTTTTTCTGTGGAGATGGGGTTTTGCCATGTTGGTGAGGCTGGCTTCGAGCTCCCGACCTCAAGTGATCTGCCTGCCTCGGCCTCCCAAACTGCTGGGATTACAGGTGTGTGCTGCTGTGCCTGGCCTGGGCCTCACCTATTTTCAATGAGGGGTTGGGTGGCTGTACTTGCTATCATTTTTACCCAAAGCAAAAACCAGAAATACTGCTTGGGACAAAGCTAGAATCCAGCACTCAGGAAGTTTCCTAGGAGAAAATGTTATTGAGATTCTTATAAATAGCTGTTCCCTGGGGAGAGTAATGATTAATGCAGGTTAAAAGTGAAGAATGTACTTCTCTTCCTGCTATTTTATGCAATGTACACAAAACTGAGTAAAACAAATTATTGAAATAGCATCATGAAAAATTAAACAGTTGGAAGACAACCATTGTGGCATATCTAGGGGCTTTTACAACCATTGTGGCATATCTAGGGGCTTTTACAAGAAACTAAACTAAGGATGTTCTTTAAAAGGTGCAACTGGAGTCTACTTAGGGTTTAGTCTGGTTTGTGACCTTGCCTTTCAGCCAGTGCAGACATATGATCTCAGGACAAGGGTCCCTACTGTAGAAGACACCAGCACTCTGACTCCAGCAGCTCTGATGCATCTCACTGCCAAGGCCTGGATGGAAAAAATTTCAGCAGAAGTTACACTTACGATGGCAGAAAGTTCAGCAGAAGTTATACTTATTTAGGATCAGATAGAGGGCTGGGGTAGCTTCAGTAGTCGGACAAAGACCAATTTACTCAAGGACAACAGTGATGAGAAGACAGATTTTATAGACCTGGTGTGGAAGGAAAGGGGCTGTGGCTGTAAGAGTAAATTATGTAGCTGCGGGTGAGACCATTTGTTTGTTTCATAGTGAGGATCAAAACAGCAGTTACAGATCCCTTCTTTCTGTGCTGTGCTGTGGAAGCTAAGATGGCTCTATGTGTTTTTGTATAGCTGGTGTGCCAAAGTTAGCCTCTATTTGGGGCAAACCTGTAGAAGAGAAGTAAAGCAAAAGAGATTCTATAGTATAATACGAAAGTCTAGGTGCAGGAAAACTAAGTTCAGATGTTGGTTGTGCCGCTTACTAGGTGTGTAACCTTAAATAATTTACTTTCTCCGAACATTACCAGTTTCATACCTGTGCAATAGGCACAATACCTACCTCACAGTATTGTTTCGAGGATTAAAGCAAATATAAAATGCAAAACACTCCACATTGTACTTCATATATTGTAAATGCTCAGTAAAGAGTAATTTACTATTCTGTATGTGATTCTCTGTAGTGTGAATAATACTTTCTCACACCTTATTGATCAGATATGCCATCTGTTAGCCATACAACTATTTTATAATTGTGTGCTCTTTGTTATTAGGGGTTTGCATCATCAGTGCAAATGAATTGCTTATGGAAAAGCAATTGTGAACTCATGCCCCATGGATAATGAATGGAGAGAAGTGAGGTGATATATATTGAGCCCTTATTGTGTATTTTTGTGTACATTAGTTAGTCATTACAACAACTTAATCAGATAGATACTATTATAATTTTTTTAAATCATGAAGAAACTGAGGATCAGAGATTAAGTTGCCCAAGATAATGTTGATCAGCGGTCTCCAACATTTTTGGCACCAGGGGTGGATTTTGTGGAAGAAAGTTTTTTCACTGACCAGGGTTGGGGGAGCAGGAGATGGTTGCAGGATGAAACTTGCACTTTAGATCATCAGGCATTGGATTTTTTTTTTTTTTCCCCCCGCCAAGACTGAATTTTGCTCTTGTTACCCAAGCTGGAGTGCAATGACCTGATCTCGGCTCACTGCAACCTCTGCCTCCTGGATTCAAGCAATTCTCCTGCCTCAGCCTCACAAGTAGCTGGGATTACAGGTGCCTGCCACCATGCCCGGCTAATTTTTGTATTTTTAGTAAAGACAGAGTTTCACCATATTGGTCAGGCTGGTCTTGAACTCCTGACCTCAAGTTATCCACCTGCTTCGGCCTCCCAAAGTGCTGGGATTAGAGGCGTGAGCCACCGCGCCTGGCCTGGATTCTTAAAAGGAGCACACAACCTAGATCCCTCACATGTACAGTTCACAATAGGGTTCACACTCTTATGAGAATCTAATGCTGCCACTGATCTGACAGGAGGTGGAGCTCAGGCAGTAATGCTTGCTCTCCAGCCCCTCATCTCCTGCTGTGCAGTCCAGTTCCTAACAGGCCATGGACCTATACCAGTCTGCGACCCAGAGGTTGGGGACTCCTGATGTAGATAATAAATGGTGTGGTTGAAATAGTTTTGTTTGAAAGTAGGATTTATACTTTTTTACTCTCTAACTTTGCATTTACTTGTAAGTAAGAGAACTGTTGAGGGGCATAACCACTTTGCTGAAACTATGAAAAAAGCAAGACATAGATTTCGTTTTTATTTAATTCTTAGAACAATGAGTGATTCTGGCATCTTTCTTGCAGGTTCATTGGGTAGCAGACTCTGAGAAGGAGGTGCAGGAAGTTCAGTGGGGAGTGCTCTTGGGAAGGGAAGAAAGCAGAGCAGGATAAGACAGAGGCAGCAGTTTGGTTGCAATACAGTCACAACAAGGTCCCCACGAGCCCCACACAGGGAGCTCTGAAACACAGTAGGCCTGAGTTGGGATGAGGGCTTGGGCTTTTATACGGTCACATGGATCAGCCATCGGATGAGGGCTGCTTTGGGAATGGTGCATGACCTTGGGAGAGACAGCTCTCTTCAGGCAAGGGCAGTTCTTGGAGAGGGCTGAGGGCTGAGAGTTGAGATCAGTCAGCTGACAGTCTTCCCAGCAGCTTGGAAAATCAGTCATTTGGTCTTGAAAGGGGTATTTGGGAAGTGCCACCCAGTATTTGTGACATGTTCTGTAATATGTAACTCATAAAAAGGAGAAAAGTAATATTTAATGTAGGAATATAGATTTATTTTCAGTGTTCTCTTTTTGAAGCAGTTATAAAATAAATAGAAATTTAATTTTTGGTATTTTCCTTTCAAATGTTAACAATTCTTTTTGCAACTTCTGGGTTAGGTTGACATTGTACTTTGGTCTGGACTGTAAGACTATTAGTGAAAATCTGTCAATAAATCTCACCCCATGCAGTGTAAAAGTACCTTTTCTCTCTTCATTCAAATGAGAATCATTTGGATGTCCTGTCATTCTAGATGGGTTTTGAAGACAAAAGTAGAATCTTTCTTTTTCATCAGATTTTTAGGGCTGGAGAAATAATTTATCCAGGGGATATTTTCTTTTCTTTTTTTTTTTGCTTTTGTTTTTGAAACGGAGTTTCGCTCTTGTTGACCAGGCTGGAGCGTAGTGGCGCGATCTTGGCTAACTGCAACCTCTGCCTCCTGGGTTCAAGCGATTCTCCTGCCTCAGCCTTCAGAGTAGCTGGGACTACAGGCACACACCACCACACCCCGCTAATTTTTTTTTTTTTTTTGAGATAGAACGTGTTGCCCAGGCTCTGTGTCTGATCTTGGCTCCCTGCAACCTCCGCTTCCCGGATTCAAGTGATTCTCCTGCCTCAGCCGCCTGAGTAACTGGAATTACAGGTGCCTGCCACTGTGCCTGGCTAATTTTTGTATTTTTAGTAGAGATGGGATTTCACCATCTTGGCCAGTTTGGTTTCGAACTCCTGACCTCGTGATCTACCTGCCTCAGCCTCCCAAAGTGCTGGGATTACAGGGGTGAGCCACCACGTCCAGCCCCAAGGGATATTTTCTTATGAATACTTTTAAAGAAGACATTGATTTGTCTCATTTCACTTAGGTGTCATGTTATGTGTATTCTAAAAGCATTTTAAAAATTCATCTGACCTTTTTTTTTTCTTTCCCTAAGGAGGAAATCTTGTCAGAAAAACAGTACTTATTTTTGTTACTTTCTTATTGTTTCCTAATGATTTCCCCAGAGGAGGTCATGCATATTTCCTATTCAGTTTAAGGGGAACCCACTAGCTTCTTACTTTACTGACAGATATGATATAATCATCTTTGACGTCTCTCAGTTCTATTCCTCCACATTTCAGGATTTATCTACTTTTAAAATAATGGCCCTTCCTTTTCCCTTACCATTTGATGAGTATTTGTTGAGTGCATACCATGTGTTAGGTATTCTTCAAGGTGCATGGAATATGTCAGTGAACAAAACACACAGAAATACGTGCCCTCATTGAGCTTACAATCTTAACTTTTCTAGATTCTATTTCTGTTCTTAAGCCATCTTCTAACATTTCTTTTGGGAAATACCTCTTGAATTTTTAAGCTTTCTAACTGCTTTCTAGAAAACACTCATATCCTCTTATTTTATGTAATAATTTTCTCCTAATCAGGCTACCCTAAAACTGCTATACTCATATGTTTTTCCTCTGTTGTTTAAAAGTAGTCTGCACTTACTTTCAGCTTCCTTAGTTCTCTATTACTCCTTAACCTCTTGTAATCCAATGTCTTTTGTTAGAAGTTTGCAAAACTGTCCCCTGGAAAATATACTTTTAAAAAATCCATCTTTTTTTTGCCTCCACTGCTATACTGCCCTGCCAGTATCTCTCTCTTGGACCGTTGCAATAGCCTTTTTCCCAACTGGCCTCTTTGTCAATAATTACTCTAGTCATCAAATCTACCTTATAAGCTGCTGTCAAAATACTCCTGGTATCAGGAGGTCAAGACCACCCCTAGTTTTGATGACTCACGAGGAGAACTCACAGGCCTCAGCATATATTGGGACTCATGGCTGGGATTTATTATGGAGAAAGAATCCAAAGGAAAGTCAACTAAGGGAAAAGGTATGTGGGGCAAAATCCTGGGGAAATCAGACATAAACTTCCAGAATTGTTTCCCAGTGAAGGCACATGAGACACACTTAATTCCCCCAGCAAGGGATTGTGACAACACTTAGGAAATGTTGCCAACCAGGAAAACTTATTAAAGACTCATTGGCCAGGGTTCTCATTGGGGGCTGGTCATGTAGGCACCCTCTACCTGGCATGTAACCAAATTCCAGGCTCGCAGAAAGAAAGCAGGTGTTCAGGGTAAGCCATATTGTTTGTATAAACAGTTTAGGCACAAGGAACCAGCCTTTTAAATTATGGAATGATGGGAACCTTCCCCAAATCAAAGTTTCCAGATGCCAGCCAAGGGCCAACTTTGCAAGCAGGCTTTTCTAAGGACAGCAACTTAGGCCTGATATGTTAACTATTTTCTGTACACTCTTCCTGAAATGTAGCTCTAATCTGACTTCCTTCTTTCCTTCTTTCCAGAGGTATTTATTGAAAATCTGCAATGCGTGAGCCGCTGTTTTAGATACTGGGGCTACAGTGATAAACAAGATAGATAAAATCCTGTCATGTTTTGATCTATAAGAGAAGATAGACTATAAAGAGACAAATGAAAAATGAATAGTTAATATCAGATGGTAGTCAAGATTATGAAATAAAATAAAGCAGTTTAATGGGAAAGAGAACAAGGGATGGGGTAGGCACTATTTTAGATAAGGTCATCAGGGAAGGCTTGTCTGAAAAGGTGAGATTTTATCATAGACTTAAGGCAGAGGGAATAGCAAGTGAAAAGCCCAGAGGTAAAATGAGCTGGATATGATGTTCCAGAAACAGCAAGAAGGCCAGTGTAGCTGGAGTGCAGTGTGGAAGGTAGAGAATGGAAGGAGATGAATTTGGAAAAATGGGCAAAAAACAGATTATGTTGGCTCTTTTAGGAGGCCACAATAAGGAGTTTGGATTTTATTCTAAGTACAATGTAAAATTCTCAGGGAATTTTGGACAGGAAGGGACATAACCTAATTTATATTTTTAATTGATTATATTAGTTGCTGTGTCAAAAACTAACTATAAGAGGACAAGAATGGAAGCACAGAGACAAATCAAATGCTTTTCTAGAAGTCTTAAGACATCATGGAGGCTTGAACTAGGGTGAGAGCAGTGAAGAGGCGAGGATATTATGACACTTTACTGCTTAAAAACTTAAATCACTCAGTTGGCTACAGTATGTAGTTCAGATACCTTCAAGGCATTTTTTGAAACTAAGTTTCAGTCTTGCACTTATTCCCATTAAAAATTTCTCAAAATTCTGCCTTTTTCAGTGCGTATTTAAATCAACCCAAATCTCTGTCCATTACTTAAATATTCTAGACTTTCTTACCTCCGTGATTGATTTTATACTCAATTCTCTTTGTGAAAAATCACAATCCCCTTTAGCCATTTTTTCCATCCAAATGTTACCTGTTCTTCAAAACCACCTTTTCATGAGTCTTTCCCTATTCTCTACTTTGAAATTAATTTTTCTTCTGTCATCCCATATATTTCACTTATCTATTGCTACCTAAAACCCTAACCCAGACTTAGTGGTTTAGAATATCAGTTTTACCTTGCTTGTGATTTTGTGGGTTAGAAATTTATGAAGGACTCGGATGCATGGGTCATCAGCTGAAGTAGCTGGGACTAGAGGATCAATTTGCAGGATGGCCTCTTCACTCACAAGTTTGGCACCTCAATGCTTCTTGGCCTTTCTCCATCTCTGCAGGGCACCTCATCCTGCTGAGCTTTGGCTTTTCTCAGCATGACAACTTCTTAAAGCCATCAGGAGACCAAGATGGAAGCTGCCATTCCTCTTAAAGGTTAGGTCTGGAACTGACATACCAACACTTCCATGGTACTCTATCGGTCACTGAAGTCACAGCCCAGCTCAGATTCAAGAGTGAAAAGAAAGTCTCTGCTCATTGCCAAGAGCATGGTGTGGACATACAGGGAGAGAAGGAATTAATGGCAGCCACCTTGGAGACAGCTACCACAGCATACTCCCTTACTCGCATTTCCATTTTCAAGGTGTTGGTTGGTATTAAATGTATTTTCACAGATGTCTTATCTCCCTTATTAAATTGTAAATTCCTTGAGGGAGAAAAGGGTGACTGGTTCATCTTTGCATCCCTAGTGTCACATTACAGATTTTCTTTTTCTTTCTTTCTTTTTTTTTTTTAATTTAACTTTTAAGTTCAGGGGTACATGTGCAGGATGTGCAGGTTTGTTACATAGGTAAATATGTGTCCTGGGGGTTGGTTGTACAGATTATTTCATCACCTAGGTATTAAGCCTGGAACATACTAGTTATATTTCCCCCTCCTCTCCTTCCCGTGCTCCATCCGCCAATAGGCCACAGTGTATAACTGCTCCCCTCTGTGTAAGTCCGTGTGTTCTCATCATTTAGCTCCCACCTAGAACATGTGGTATTTGGTTTTCTGTTCCTGCATTAGTTTGCTAAGGATAATGGCCCCTGGCTCTGTTCATATCCCTGCAAAGGACATGATCTCATTCTTTTTGTGGCTGCATAGTATTCCATGGTGTATATGTACATTTTCTTTATCCCGTCTATCATTGGTGGACATTCTGGTTGATTCCACATCTTTGCTAGTGACATCACAGATTTTCAATGCCCGTTTTTTTGAATAGAATTTATGTGGCAATATTCTTAGAAAATATATACAGAAATAAAAACTAAGTTGAACACACAATTTTTGCATATATACTAAATCAAATGGGTTTATTAATTGTGAGGATTGAACATTTTGCTTTTTTTAATGTTTATTTTAAGTTCAGGGCTCTAAGTGCAGGTTTGTTACATAAGTAAACTTGTGTCATGAGGGTTTGTTGTGCAGATTATTTCATCACCCAGTATTAAGCCTAGTATCCGTTAGTTATTTTTCTTGATTCTCTTCCTCCTCCCACCCTCCACTCTCCAAAAGACCCCAGTGTGGTGGGTTGTTCTCTTTTATGTGTCCATGTGTTCTCATCATTTAGCTCCTGCTTGTAAATAAGAACATGAAGTGTTTGGTTTTCTGTTCCTGTGTAAGTTTGCTAAGGATAATGGCCTCCATCTCTATCCATGTCCTTGCAAAGGACATAATCTTGTTCTTTTTTATGGCTGCATAGTGTTCTATGGTGTTATGTACCACATTTTCTTTATCCAGTCTATCACTGGTGCATATTTAGGTTGTTTCTGTGGCTTTACTATTGTGAATAGTGCTGCAATGAACAAATGCGTGCATGTGTCTTGTTATATTTGAATAGTTTTACAGTTTACAAATGAATTAAAGCCATTATACATTTACTAGGCAAAGTTCTGTGATGGATGCTGTGGAGAATACAAAGGTGAATGAACCATCTTCAATATAACATTATTTAATTTATGTATCAAAACAGCTGTCTGAAGTGGTGGAGAAAATTTGCCAGTCTCATTTTATACATGAGAAATGGTCAAGAAAATTGGTCAGATCTGGTGCTATAATTTAGTCTCTTTGTTTCCAGGGCAGTGATATTCCCTACACTATGCTAAAGGTCCATGCTAATACTAATGCTTAGTTTATATTCAAATATATAATATGTCTTTAAACATACATAATACGTCTTTAAACTTACCCTTCCTTTTATGTCTCAATAGTCTTCAAGTACTGAATATTATTGTTTTCTGAACAGGCTCAAAATTTTCTCATAATTTTGCTCATGAAGGCTGGAAGACTCAGCAAATCTGCTCTTTCATTTTCTCCTGCCTGCTTTATTCTAGCCACGCTGGCAGCTGATTAGATGGGATGGTGCCCATTCAGATTGAGGGTGGGTCTGCCTTTCCCAGTCCTCTGACTCAAATGTCAGTCTCCTTTGGCAGCACCCTTAAAGACACACCCAGGAACAATGCTTGGCATCCTTCAGTCCAATCAAGTTGACACTTAGTATTGACCATCACAATATTTAATAATAAAATACTAATATTAATTGAGCTCTTACCTTGCAGCAATGGTATATGAAGCACTGGAGATATAAAGGTTCGTGGGAAATATTCCTTACCCTCAGGAGGCTCTCAGCCTAGCAGTGGAGACAGTGTCTCTAGATTGTGCCTTCTCCTTCCCTATCTCCCTGTTTCCTTCTCTTATTGAAATCTTAGTCATTTTTCAGAACTCAGCAAAAATGTCACCTCCTCTATAAAGTCATTATTTCCTCTAGTCATCTGATCACTTTTATATGGCAGTTATCATATTGTTCATAGTTTGTAGTTACAAGATTATCCTCAACATTCTTTGTCTCCTACTCTGCTGACATTTGGGAAGACACAGCGTTTGAGTTCAGTCTATAGCACCTTGTACAGGGTAGGCACCCCCATGTTTTTGAACATTGAGTTAATTATAACAGTCACTTCCAGGTTGTCTGAAATAAACACATTTTTCTGTGGTCCACACTTCCTGTACATCCTTTTTAAATTTTTTCTCAGTCCATGGCCTTTGCTGGAGGCTTTGGTGGCCATGGTTATAGCATGTGACTCCTCCCTCACTGCAGTTGATTGGATAGGAATGTGCACATGACCCGAGGGTGGTGAACTCAATTGCTGACCCACAGCTTATCATTTTGTCATATTTTCTAATGAGTTTGCATTAGGATGAGGAAGTTTCAGTTTATGGTGGGTGTTTGCCCTATAATTTAATATATTTTTGTGTCAGGCAACCATATTGGTTGGTGCACAAGAAGGGGAAGCTGTTCAAGAGGAAAAATGGAGATGAGATTCGTCATATAAACTTTGAGAGAATGACTAGACCTAGTTGTCTGATTCAAGTGCCTATAAGACAACTTTTTCTTTCTCTTTGAGATTGCCTCTATGATTATTAAGTAAATTCTCCCTCTCTTGAACTATATTGCGTGTTCTTTTGTAACCCAAAATGCTTTGAATAAAACATTGGACATTCAGTCTTCTCAATCTACATTTTCTTCATTCTCTCACTGTATTAAACTCCTGCTGAGAGCTGCTTTCTTGAAATGTTTCCTTGGGCTTTTGTGGTACTGAATTATTTCATTTCTTTTCTCACTTATCAGTTCCATCTGTACTTTCCTTTTGTAACTGTTTTTTTTTTTTTTTTTTTTTTTTTTTTGAGACAGAGTCTCACATTGTTGCCTGGACTGGGGTACAATGGCGCGATCTCGGCTCACTGCAACTTCCACCTCCCAGATTCAAGTGACTCTCCTGCCTCAGCCTCCTGAGTAACTGGGACTACAGGCATGCACCACCATGGCCCAGCTAATTTTTGTATTTTTAGTAGAGATGTGGTTTCACCATGTTGGCCAGGATGGTGTCTCCATCTCTTGACCTTGTGATCTGCCCACCTCAGCCCCCCAAAGTGCTGGAATTACAGGTGTGAGCCATCACGCTCGGATTTTTCTTTCTCTTTTGAGAGACGGAGCCTTGCTCTGTTTCCCTGGCTGGAGTGCAGTGGCATGTTGTCGGCTCACTGTAGCCTCTGCCTTCTGGGTTCAAGCGATTCTCCTGCCTCAGCCTCCTCAATAGCTGGGACCACAGACGTGTGCTGCTATGCCCAGCTGATTTTTGTATTTTTTTTTTTTGCAGAGGTGAGGTTTCACCATGTTGGCCAGGCTGGTTTCAAACTCCTGACCTCAAGTGATCCACTGCGGCTTCTGCCTCCCAAAATGCTGGGATTACAGGCATGAGCCATTGTGCCTGGTCTTTGCCTTCATTTTCTTTGTCCATGCTTTTTCTCTCATGACCCTTGTCTAATTCCCATGGCATCGGCTGTCAAGTCTATGAATGCGACTAATGTACCGCACACACATGCACATGCGTACACACACACACACACACATACACACATCGATTTCTTTCATAGTTTTAGCTTCTCTCCTAATTTCTGCTCTTTACTTAATTGGCATCTGAAACTTAACAGCTCAAAACAGAATTCCTTATCGTTCCCTGCAGATGAGTTTGTAGATTTTGGATGATGTTTGAAGTACTTCTTCACTCTTAATCCTGTCAATCTGAATTCTTATGACTTTATTTCCTGTTAATGGTGTAATTTTTCTCTTAGAAATCTAGCTAGACATCTTAATGCCCTTTTAGGTATTTAAGTGTCAAGCTGGACTTTCAAGATATTTTGTGATTAATATATATTATGATTAATATATTAATTAATGAATAATATATTAATAATTAATAAATAATACATTTCAGAATATATTGTGATTAATAATGATTAATAATAGACCCTTTCTATTAAGAATAGATTAATAATAGACCCTACTTGAACCTCACATTTCTAGACCTATTCTACATCTGGCTGTGGGATGGGAGGCTGTTATCATCTCATCTGTAATCCACTTTAGATATCCACGATACAGGAAAAAAGTGCCTTCAATGTTCCAGGAGTGAGCTAATCTCATTGACCTATTATAGTGTCTCCTACACAGTTTCCCATGGCTGAGAGCACCATGTGATATCGGTGTTAAATAACTTACTTCACAATGTCCAACAGAGTAGTTAGTTGTACTGTAATAGGGTGCTTCTCTTACATAACACTTTTCTTGAAATTCAATTCCTGAACTGATTCATTAGCATTTGCAACAGAACCGGAGAGTCTAAGAAGATCTACCGACAGTGGGATTGGCTCTGAGACAAGAGTGGCCTCATAAGTTGTTGAAAAGTAACTGATCTGACAGACTTGAGAACTTCCAGATTCTTCAGCTAAGAAAGACAGCAGTCATTTTCTAGTTGGGATGGAGCAGCAGTCTGTCAGTGGATTTCTATCGAGTGTATGTTATAGGCAGATAACCAAGCATTATGGCAAGATCAAAAAGATCTTGAGAATGCAACCCCTGCCCTTGCACAAGAACCTTTCATACTGCTGACAATTCAATACAAGTCCTAATCTAACCACATGAAAGTAGCTGTTTTCTATAGATTCATATTGCTTGAAGTCTGGTTCTAAATATGTTTAATGATGAAACCCAAAATATTTTCCATAGCTCCAGTTGAAAGTAGCCTATTAGCAATGAACTTTGTAAAGTAGTGAAAGTTGGATTATCTAGGGCTCCTTTTACTGAAAATCTTTACTGATGAGTACTGTTTATAAACCACAGTGACTCTTTATGTTGATAATTTGTAAAAGATTCTGAACTTTCTTCACTGTTAAAAACATAAACTTATTTTTAGTATATGGTGGGGGCTTTATTGTATGTACAGTGTAAAACATTGGTAGTTCATATATACATTTTTAAGTAGCAATAATAACCAGCCTGCTATCATGATCATTCTGAATAAACAGTAATTTACCATATTGTGAATTCTGCATATTGGAGTCCTGGGGAATTGTGCTTTGTTTCCTTAGCAAGCCACTTCAATTAACAGATTGTTGGAAATTCATTTCAGGTGTATTTCCCTAAATTTTCATTCTTTTTTCAAATGAGAATGTATACAAGTCACTAACTTTTAGCAACTATGAAATGACTACCATTTATTTAGCACCTGCCTAATACCCACCACAGTGCAAGGTACTTTACATACATTCTCTTTAATTGTCCTCTTTTGAATTGGCAGGATCTTTAGAGCTAAGTAGTGTATTAGAAAGAAAATGAGCTTTGGAAGCAGACAGATCTGGACTTGCCACTACCTAGATATGTGACCTTGTGCAAACTGCTTTTCTTCTCTCTGAAGAGGTTTATAATAAAGGTTTATATATACTCATTTTATTCTCATATGTGTATTACTCTAAAGTGGGTCAAAATTGGTAAGCACTCAGTGAGTGTTCACACCATCCATGATCATTTCCTGCTAATGGTTTATAATTGAAGGTGGTTTATAACTGAGGGTAAGTTTTAAAGTTTGGAACACACTCACAACTATTTTCTCAGCTTATTCTCAAATCTGATCCTCCAAACTGCAGTAAAAATCTACTAGTGGGATTAGACCGCCGGAGTTTGCTGCAGCATATTGCATTTAAATAGGGTACTTGCATATAGGGGTTTTTGGTTTATTTGCTTGCTAACTTTTTCCTTAACATCGCTTTAGAGATCTGCTGGGACAGTGTTCTGAGGATGGGGGACAGTCATTACACAGAGGTAGTTTAGGAAGTTACAACAGTGACCACAGCTCTTTGGAAAATTACCCATTAATGTTTTAAGGAATTAAAAAGAGAAATCAATTAGATTTTTCTTTATTATACCTGAAGAAACCCTCATACCCTTAAATTGTTTTTCATTTTTGGCCAAGCACGGGGACTCACGCCTGTAATCCCAGCATTTTGGGAGGTCGAGGTGGGCGGATCACAAGGTCAGGAGTTGGAGATCAGCCTGGCCAATGTGGTGAAACCCTGTCTTTACTAAAAATACAAAAATTAGCCGGGTGTGGTTGCATGTGCGTGTAATCCCAGCTACTCAGGAGGCTGAGGAAAGAGAATCACTTGAACCCAGGAGGCGGAGGTTGCAATGAGCTGAGATTGCGCTTCTGCACCCCAGCCTGGGTGACAGAACAAGACTCTGTCTCAAAAAAAAAAAAAAAAAAAAAAGAGAAAACAAAAATTTTACATTCTCTGCAATTCTTTCTTTTTGGGGGAGGGGTTATTTAAAGAGCAATGCATACTTAGTATAGAACATTTGGAAACCGCAGAACAGAAAGAGACAGGGGGAGAGAGAGAGAGGGGGGAAGAAAGAAAAGAAGAAGAAGAGAAAGAACAATGAAAAAAGAAAAGAAAATTAAAATCACCTACTCTTTGAAGACTGTTGACTAACCAGAGCACAATTTTTTTTCTGGATTTCCCTGATTTCATTAAGTATTATAGCCCATCACATAGATAGATATACTGTAATTTACTGAATCAACCTTTATTACTTGCTTACTTAGGTCGTTTCTATTTTTCTTTTGATATAAATGAAACATCTTTGTATATAAATCTTTGAATAAATGTCTAATTTTTTTTTGGAAAGACTCCTAGAAAGAGAATTATTGTGTCAAAATGAGTTGACTTTTAAGAAAGCTCTGGAAACAAATTGTGCAAAGGCTTTCTGAAGAGAATGAAACAAGTTATGTTTCTGCTAGTAGTATATGAGAGTTATTTTTCTCCAAATGCTTTCTTTTTCAACAATAGATCACTCATTTGCCCTGTTTTTTGTTTGTTTGTTTGTTTTTTTGTTTTGTTTTTGAGGTGGAGTCTTGCTCTGTTGCCCAGACTGGAGTACAGTAGCGTAATCTCAGCTCACTGCAACCTCCGCCTCCTGGGTTCAAGCCATTCTCCTGCCTCAGCCTCCTGAGTAGCTGGGATTACAGGTGTGTGCCACCACACCTGGCTCATTTTTGTATTTTTAGTAGAGATGGGTTTTCACCATGTTAGTCAGGCTGGTCTTGAACTCCTGACCTCAAGTGATCCACCTGTCTTGGCCTCCCAAATTGCTGGGATTACAGGCGTGAGCCATCGTGCCTGACTGGTGCTGTTTAACTTATTTATGTGTGTCATTTTCCTCACCAAGAAAATTATAAAGTGAAACTGATAGTGTATAAAATAGAGCAGAGCATCACAGTGCTACTAACCAACTTTTTAGAAGGATTATGAAGAATAGATGAAGCACCTAAAGGCATTTTTAAGATCTCTATTTCAAAAAGAAAAGTAAAATATATGTATTCCATGAAAGTGTATATCTGTTTGCCTAACATTTTTTTCAAGAGCCTAGGAGGGAATGGGGTTTAGTATTCAGTAAATATTGTACTATTTCTTATAACAATATACAAAATTTGTACATTTTGTGGTCTATTCTGCAGTGATAATGGTGGCATATTACATAGAGAAAATGATAATAACATTTTATGGATTTGAGAAGACATTTGCTTATTCAACCTACATAAATTTTATAGGTTTATAAATCTGTGAAAATACTATTTGATCAATTGTGCATTCTGTTGGTGAATTTACAACTGGTTGTCTTATGTTGCAAGGCGGAGTCAGACCTGACAGTGTTAACTGGAACAGAAGTGATCTAGGGGACCTGGAAGTTGGAACTAGACATGCCCTTGAGTGAGGGAGGCTGGAGATGGGTTGGGACCAGGGCATAACTGTAGACACTTGGGGAAAGATTATTTCAGGAAGGTACTTTATGGTATCCAGAGAGTTGACATAATGGTTTTATCAGAACAAAGGCCCAGGCACAGAAGGAAATGAGCAAGAGACCCAGTTACCACATCAAGAGGATCAGTTGGGACTTGGTTTCAGGAAAACAAGACAGAAGCCTGTTGTTAGAACTTTGCCAAAGAGTCAGTTTTCAGAAGTGAACTAATAGCAAGGTTGACTTGATACCTACAGCTCTACGTTGAGCTAAAGTTCCCTTCTCATGAGGATGCTATTGGTCCAAAGCCTGAGATAAGAATGAACATCTAGGAGAGCTTAAGTGGCTTCCACTGTGGGGAGAGAAGGGATAGGGGTAGGAGGGTATTGGAACCAGACAGACCATGGTATTATCACCCAAAGGTGACTATTAATGTTTTAGAAGTAAGAGGAATACATAATGACCCAGAGGAGCTAGTCCTAGATTCAGTGCTATTTAACCCTTCCATTAAATGGATAGATTAGAGAACAAGCCATTAGTTACTCAAATGACATCAAGTAAAAATAGTTACTTGCATATTAGTAAATAAGATAAGATTTCAGCATAAACTTAAAAAAAACTGGATAACTGATTAAAACCCAAGAGTAGCTTAACAAGGACAAAAGCACAGCAGTACCTTTAAATAGAAAAGTAAATGCTACAAGTAAATTATTTTTCCTAAAATTATAGACCAAAACATGGAAGACCTTTATTTTCTGGTTGACTTTTTCTGGAAAACTCATGAGGTATTGATGGAAATTTTAAGCTGTGACATTAGTAACTTCACTCTTGCCAGTTTTAAAGTTTTCTGAAATTTACTTGATTTTCTAGAGTCCAGTTATGCTTAGAAAAAGAATAAAATTTTATCATACCTCTCGGTGCTACATGATATATACTTTTCAGAAGAAGTATTGTATATATTTTTTGGATACAAGCTAAGAAAAGTGGATACCATGAAATTATGAAAAGTATAATCTGATTTTTCTAGTGCTGGGTGGGAAAAGGTCACTAAGCACTACTATTTACTGCTCCTGCTGGTGTTTCAATAAAAACTTCTCTAAGAAATCGAGTGTTGAGTATATAAAATCAATTGAGTCCAAGAGGGACTTACTGAATATAGAATAAAGAAAAATACAGATTAAAGGACAATATTAGAATGAGTCATCTCACATAAAAAATGGGATATCAGTGCAGCAGAAAATTTTGTTAGAATGATTTTTATGTGTTGCATTAATTTACTTTCAATTTCATTTAAAACTGGTTAGAATATTTGAAAAATACCTACTGAAGTTGGCAGCTTTCTTTTTAGATAAAGATAAGATGAAGAGGCAGGTGATAAGGGAACGTTTATAGCCTAAGATGTGGGTTTAGGGTAACTCTGACATTAAAGAAAATGTTACAGTGTTTGATATATCTGCACTTTACAAAAGAGTTTCTGCTAGTGAGCTCTTTCTTTTGGAGATTATTCAACCCAAGGAACACTTTATCTCGCAGCGCAGCTCAGCCTGGGCCATTTATATGCCTACCCATGGTTATCTGGTTATCTGACCTCTTGGAACAAGGATCCTGTCCCTTCTAATTTTCCTACCACCAAGAGTGGCTGAGCAAGTGTTTAACCCTGCCTCAATGACTCCTTTATGTACTCAAATGCCATCATTTTGATGGCTTAACTTTTTCTTCCACAAAGAGAAACAAAGCCCAATTCTTTAACTTTCATCACTATCATATTTAATGATCATGCATTCACAGAGTATTGTGTTATAAGTGAATGCCTGGTCATTTTGCCAGATGGTATCATTTAAGAAAAGAAGTATTTTGATTTTTCTAAGATCAGTTTGCATGAGCAACTTGACATGTTCACAAATTAAAAAGAATGATATCTTAATTTCTTCAAAATCATACAATAAAACAGATTCATTGAATAGTTCACAAGCAGAAAGTTTATTTCCTTAAAAACAACCTTTTAGGCCAGGCACAGTGGCTTATGCGTGTAATCCCAGAACTTTGTAGGCTGGTAGGGGAGGATCACTTGAGCCCAGGAGTTCAAGTCTACAGTGAGCTATGATGGCACCACAGCACTCCAGCCTAGGGGACAGAGCAAGACCCTTTCTTTTAAAACAAACAGACAAAATGATTCCTAATGATATTCGTGTTTTAAATTCTATTTAACTTCTAATATCCATTTACATTTTAATATCCCCAATCCTAGACCTTTCATCAGGCCCTTTCACAAAGCAGTCTTTCTCCTGAGGCCCCAGCCAGCTCTTTTGGAAAAAGAATCCTGTCTTTTCTAATTTTTCTACCACCAAGAGTGGTTGAGCAAGTGCAGCCTGCCTCGGTGACTCCTTTATGCACTCAGTAGCACTACATTGATCCGTTGATCGTTTATCACTCCCAGGTTGGTGCCTGGCTTCCGTTTCCCTGGTCCTAAACATTTACATCTGAAGAAGAGAAATCAGTTATAGAACTAATATTCTCTGTACCCAAGAAAACTTTTTTACATTGTTACACCAAGCAGTTTAGTCCCTTGTTGTTCCAGTTTCTTCACTCCAAAATAGCAGTTTCATCATTTGCTTGTCAAAAGATCTGTTTTTGGCCGTGCGTGGTGGTTCACACCTGTAATCCCAGCACTTTGGGAGGCCAAGGCGGGTGGATCACCTGAGGTCGGGAGTTCGAGACCAGCCTAACCAACATGGAGAAACCCTGTCTCTACTGAAAATACAAAATTAGCTGGGTGGGGTGGTGCATGCCTGTAATTCCAGCTACTTGGGAGGCTGAGGCAAGAGAATCACTTGAACCCAGGAGGCGGAGGTTGCAGTGAGCCGAGATCATACCATTGCACTCCACCCTGGGCAACAAGAGCAAAACTCTGTCTCAAAAAAAAAAATTGTTTTTGAGCATGTGTGTGCCTGTGTATGTCTCCCCTATCCTGAAGATTTCTAGTTCCCCTTAAGTTATGCAGAGAAAGCTTCGAAAGGGCAGCTGCAGTTGCAAGGCATCAGATGAGTTTCTTAGTACTCAATTTAGAATATTTGAGGATTTTTTTCTATTCATTCTCTTATTCCCAGTACGCACTCATCTGCCTTTTCTAGGCACCGAATGCGAGGAGTGATGAACAATCTTGATGGGGAGTGGGGACCAGAAGATGGTCACCCTTCTTCTCCTGGCACACCCCATGACTCAAGACATTTTCCCTTTAGATTATATTAATTGTTAATCAATTAACTTAGATGTTACTTATTTATTTTTAAATATTTATTTATTTATTTGCATTTTCACGTAGACTTTTAAAACCATAATGGATAATACCAGAAAGTTGTATTTCTGGGCTCTTTGATCTGCAGCTTGAGAGTGTTAGAAATAACCTGAAGAGTTCAGATTAGAGAAGGATGGAGACTATTTGCTCACTTAATTTAGGAAAGTGATTTAGGCTTGGAGCAAGAACTTCCTTTTCTATGAATTTCTGGATGTGGCATATCTTTATATTTTTAGAGAAGGGAGCAAACTCAGTCCTGAGTCTGATGACATCCTTATTTTCTGTTTCCTCCATGTTGTGATCCTGGGCTCCCAAATCCCCCAAATCTTTCTGTAGCTTTTGCTTAGATCACATGAGTAAATATAGTTTAAAAGTGTACTGTATATGCTCTAAGAATTGTCAAGTACTTAATATCATTACTGTTTATTTGTATGTTTTGGTTATAATAATTCTGTTCATTTTAACCAAATATTTATACTAGCATGCTAAACATACATTGTATTTTGCCATCAATAATTTTCTACCCAAACATTATTTTCTCTATAACATACTTTTTAAACTCCTACTTTATTTTTTCTATTTTATTTTTATTAACACATTCATAGTTGTGCAATACATGTTAGATGAATTCAATTAAACAAAGATGGCAGAATGAGACCTAGTGCAATGGCTCATGGCTGTGATCCCAGCACTTTGGGAGGACAAGGTGGGTGGATCACTTGAGGTCTGGAGTTCGAGACCAGCCTGGCCAACATGGTGAAACCTCATCTCTACTAAAAATACAAAAATTAGCCGGGCACGGTGCATGCCTGTAACCCCAGCACCTCAGAAGGCTGAGGCAGGAGGATCACTTGAACCTGGATGACAGAGGTTGCAGTGAGCCGAGATTTTACCACTGCCCTTCAGCCTGGGCAAGGGAGTGAGACGCTGTCTCAAAAAAAAAAAAAAAACCAAAAAAAAAAAACCCCCAAAAAACAAAACAAAAAAAACATAGCAGAATGAAAGCTCCATGTGGGCAGGGATTTTTCTCTGTTTTGTTAACTCCTATATCCTTGGCACTTTTAAGAGTGCCTGGTACATATTACACACTCAATAAATATGTGTTTAATGAATGAAAAAATAGAAATATGTCTTTTTTTCACCTTGGTTAATATAATCCTTAAAGTACTGATGTTTTTATTGGTGCTTTTCCATGTGATTTTCAATTAATATATGTGTAACCTTTAATGCTTGTACCCCAAGAAAAATAGTCCCATTAAGTTATAGTTATATTCATTTTATCCAAAAATAAACGACACAATTTAGACATCTTCCTATTGTATCTGTCTGCCATGTTTTTGCATGACTTTTAAAACTGGAGTCCTCCTCCAAGGAAGGCTTGTCATTATTGAGATTATTCATGAAAAGTATCCTAGGCTTTGAAACATTCCCAAGGAAAAGTTCAAAAAAATGTTTTGAGCATCTGGAACTGTTTTGAGAAGTGAAATACTTTATGAGCCTCAAGGCAGTGATTCTTAACTTCGTGAGGGCCACCAATCCTTTTGAGAATTTGATACCTGTTGAACATATGGCCCTGCCAGATGCACATACCAACATGTAAACACACTGCATTTATTTAAGGGATTTGTAGGCTTCTGGAAGCTCATTCATGGACTGTCTCTGGGTCCTTGGACTCCTGGTAGGAAGCGTGGCTTTAAAGGCATACTTACCAAGCTCTAAATCGTTGAATATAGCTGCTGGATCTGCTTCATTCTTCACCCCAGGAAAGTGCCTCATATTTAATAAACATTGCTTGAAGCAGTGTCTAGTAACAAAAAAGTCATTGTTTTATAATCATATTTTGAACTTCTTACTGTCTACATATTCATATGAATTAATGAAGTTTGTATTAGGCATCAGTCCTGTCATGTTATGGGATAAAAGATCCTATTTACCTGAAGGAAAGGGAACTAACAGAGAGGGACTGTTTTTGCCTCATAGAGGGCTGGGGCTATCTGAGTGACATCTCAGAGAATCTGGGGACAGAGGGAGGAGAAGCAGACCATATCCAACTGACATTCTATTTAAATCTAACATCCAATTGTTCTCTGAGTTTATGAGTCATTCCTGTTTTTCTCACTGTGTGACAGTTGCTTTTATAGTATGCATTATATTATCTCTAGAAAATCAATCCAAATTGGATTTACCCAAGGCACAGAATCACACAACATGATTTAATAAAAGAGTACAGGAAAATTTTGGCATCTTATAATTATTCACTTTGTTCACTTTCATCATGGCAGAATATAAGATATGTTTTATTTTTAAAGTTATGTTTACAGAGAATAGAAGTATTACACATGACCAAATATTAACTATATCTTGTCAAGTAGGACAACAGTTCTCATGGGCTTTTCCATTTATATTGATGTATTTTAATTGGTTTAGTTCTCTCTCTTTTTTTTTTTGTTTTTGAGACAGAGCCTTGCTCTGTCGCCCATGCTGGAGTGCAGTGGCGCAATCTCGGCTCACTGCAAGCTCCGCCTCCCGGGTTCACGCCATTCTCCTGCCTCAGCCTCCCGTGAAGCTGGGACTACAGG
>NW_012099954.1:495109-497942 GCF_000951045.1 Mandrillus leucophaeus
TAGTTCTCTTATATGTTTTTGGGATATTAGGTGTAAATAAATGCCCAGATGTGAAAGATACAAATGCTTTATCCTTTCCATATTTCCTCTGGTGTATCTGAGGGTAGACAAAGTATCGCAGAAGTCTTTGGCTAACTCTAGTCAATTAAATGGAAACCATGATCCTACAACCCCATGTATACCAATGCATGGGAGAGTCGGGGGACATGCAGCGGGTTCAGGAGAGGATGTGCTTGAAGGCTTTGTACTAGGAATATTCATCTATGGGGAAAAACTTGAGTTACTAAACTTTGTCTGTTTCTGCTTTGGCTTTGCTTCTCTTCCTTCTGTTACTGCTTACTTCCTTTCTCAGACCTGCAGGTCTCCTAAGAAACTTAGCTCTAATGAACCCACTCCTCAGTCTTCCCCTAGATTGTGATCACATTTCATTCTTCTTTATCCCTGAGCTAAGTCTGATCTGGCAATTGAATGAGCTAATTCATTTAGCAAATATTCGTGGTGCTCCTTCAATGTCCCAAACACTGGGCTGGGAATTCAGTGGAGAACAAGGCAGACACAGGCCCTGCAAATGGAGCTTTCAGCCTCCAGTTGAATGCATGATAGAGAGGATGGGGGAGAAAGACAGTGGGGAACAATGGGTTACTTTTACTGTCCCTGACCGATGCGTCTGCATATAAAAGAAGTCAGATTGATGAGATTTCATGGTAGCTGTGCCTGCTCTTTATTCTCCTGTCTTTCATTCATGAAATAAATTGAATTTTGGATTGAGGAGCTGACCAAAAAGCATTTGGGTATATGGAAGCTTTGGGATCAAAGGGAGAGGAAACTGAAACCTTCAGAGGATAGAGATTGATGGTATTTGATTTTGTTCATAGTGTAGTATTTATTAATAGTTCTGTAATATTCAGTGGTATAAGTTCTGGTTCCCCCTCCTTCAGCAAATTTATATTAAGACTCACTGTAAATCTGCATATCAGAAGGTCTCATATCTTCCTGGGATTTCTTTTCATCTTGATTTGCCCAAGAACCCCTGAAGCTTATACTGTGAGAGGAAAATCTGGCTGCTTTCTTTCCCCAGGGGAAAGCACTGATGTTTAAACAGTGTTACTGCCATTTCTCCTTTGCTTCCACATGGTGTCAGTATTGAGTGTTAGTCCTTTCCAGGCATACAGACATCCAGGTTCTCAAAGTCTAGGTCTTACCCATACTCCTTGGAGGGAGGCTTGGCCACTCTTCAGTGACATTTACCAAAGGCACTCCACACTTAGACTTCTCCTTCAGTTAATATTCCCATGGTGAGTTATTACCTCTTAGGATCTAAGCATCATGCCAGGTGACTGGAAACAGAGGGGCAGACAGGAGTTAACCCTCCTCTGTGGATCTTGGACTTCCTGTCTTGAGTCTAGTTCCTCGGTCATAGTTCTTGCCTCAAGGTTATTTTGTTTCTAGAGCTTCATTACCCTTTCTTGCCGCTTGACCTTGTCCAGTCCACACCTGTAACTTTCCTTAATTTCAAATATCAGTGCTTCTTGTACAAACTGATCTTCATCCCCTTCAGTGACCAACTTTGCATAGTCAAATACTCTTGCTTGGTCACAGAAGGGTTTATTGCACTTAGTCCCAGGCCAGTGACTATCTCCTAGCTCTAGAATTGTCTAATTTAAAGGCCTGCTCAGGCGACGCCTAGAAGAATAGAGAAGGCTTGTTTCTATTATTAAAAAAGAGGAAGAAAAAGAAAGGAGGGGAAGAAGGAAAGAAGGAGGGAAGAAAGAAAGAGAAAAATAAAAAGGAAAAAATAATCTAGTGGTGTTTACTGAGTATAGTGTCTTCAAACTAGAGGAGGAGGCAAGGGTAAGGGAACACTTTTTTTATTTTTATTTTTAGGATGGGAGGCTGTGACCACATTTCACTGCCACTGTTGCAGATATTACAGCTTCAGGACCCTCCTCAACCTCACCCCCAACCCCACTCTAACAACTCTCTTGTCTGATCTAGCAAAAGGGCTGCTGTGGCCATTATGGTAAATAGTGGCAGGGAGAGGGTGATGGTTGGGCAAGAAAAAAGGAGGGGAGGCATGGGGGAGAATGTTAGAAGGGGAAATGGAATGGGGAGAGGGGAGGGATTCCCTGTTCCAACTCTTTGTTCTTCATTGACAAATATTTTTCAGTGACTTAATGCCAGCCATGGTAACCTCTTTATTTTCTTCAAAATGTTGTTTAAATTATTAAACTAAAACAGGAGCATTGTGTGGAATTTAGAAAATGTAGCAAAGTTCAAAGAAGAAAAAATTCTCTAGTAATCTGTCATCTTGAGAACACCACCATTAACATTTTGGCATGTTTTCTTATGTATATGTGTTTATAAAACTGAATTTATTCTGTATATTCAATATTTATAATGATTCTACCCCTTCTAGGTTATTAAATATCATGTATAAGCACATCTTAATGGCTGCATGATTTTATCACTTTATCGTACCACCATATTTAGTTGAACATTTAGGATGTTCACAGGATGCTGCCTTTTATTTTACTACTTATATCACTCTGATGTGGATATCTTAGTCCATAGATCTTTGAACGTTGTCAGAAAGACAAACACAATAAAGAGTTGTTGCGTTACTGTTGCTGGAGTGTGAAACTGATGAGTCCTGATGGTGTTCTCTCTTTAGCTACTGGGACTAAGAAATTAAATGACCACTTTGGGAGGCTGAGGCGGGTGGATCACGAGGTCAGGAGATCGAGACCATCCTGGCTAATATGGTGAAACCCCGTCTCTACTAAAAATACAAAAAAATTAGCCGGGCATGGTGGTGTGTGCCTATAGTCCCAGC
>NW_012099954.1:498002-498945 GCF_000951045.1 Mandrillus leucophaeus
CTGGGCGACAGAGCGAGACTCCATCTCAAAAAAAAAAAAAAAAAAAAAAAAAAAAAAAAATTAAATGGTATCTCGAAGTTTTCCTACTTCATCCTAGGAGTTGAAAAGGCTAAACATAAACCAGATAGATATATTTGATGGAACCTCTGACTGTTTGTGTTTTTTTGTTGGCGTGAAGTAGATCTAGGCTTCTTCTCTGATGTTAACAGTCTCACTGTTAGAGCCTATACTCCCCTCTCTACTCCTCCCAGTGGTCCATCCTTCTTCCCTGCCACAGTCAGATCCATGTTAAGGTTGCAGCCTCCTAGAGCATCATCAGATTACCTGAAGCCATTAGTTACCTTAACCATTTATTTACGACCTTCCTATGCCCAGTTTTAGATGTGATGAGTTACATGCAGAGATCAAATCTGATTTATTGATATAGTGATACAATAATAATACTATGGCTGGGCACAGTGGCTCATGCCTGTAATTCCAACACTTTTGGAGGCGAAGTTGGGAAAATTGCTTGAGGTCAGGAGTTTGAGACCAGCCTGGGCAACAGTGAGAGACTCATCTCTACCAAAAAAACAAAACAAAACAAAACAAAACAAACAAACAAACAAAAAAATTAGCCTGGTGTGGTGGCACGAGAGTGTAGTCCTAGCTGTTTAAGAGACCAAAGCAGGAGGATCCCTTGAGCTCAGTAGTTTGAGGCTGCAAGATCTTGTCTCTAAGAATACTAACTCACCTTGAGTGCATGCCCTGTGTCAGGGCACTTTAGTAAGTGATTTATGTAAGTCACAATGTAATCTTCACAGCAATCTTATGAAGTGGTTACTGTTATTACCCTCATTTTACATATAACCAGAAGCAGAGAGAAATTATGTAACTGTCACCCCAGTGGGCAGTGGCAAAACCAGGAATTAAGCCTCAGCCATCTGTCTCCCAAGCACTCACT
>NW_012099954.1:499215-526915 GCF_000951045.1 Mandrillus leucophaeus
CACCGCGCCTGGCCAGTAAGATTTATTTTTAAAAGATCTTAGGCTGCAATATTGGGGTTCATAATTCTTACCTGAATTTTCAAACCAATTCTTTTATATGTGTCTAATTTTAGGATTCTTTTAAAGATTTTTGGCAAGCAAAAGGCAAGCATTCTTATGAGGATTTATAAACTCACAGAAGGTGGGAACTGGAATGAGTGACCTCACAATCCCCTTGTCCTATCACTGTCTTGCATAGACTTGGGTTATACTTTTTTAGACTTTGGCCAGTTAAAGTTGATTTAGGTTTCTGTAGAAAGACTTGATCTCTATTCCAGTCACTTGGTCCATGGCATTGAGTCATCTTTACTAGTTTGTTAGATTGATTTCCTAAGGTTATTCTCTGGTAGATGGGGAAATCCTTCAGTTTCTATTTCTGCTCCACGAGAACACTCTTATCATCAAGGACACAGCCTGAGATAGAACATAACTGTCAGACATACTCATATTATTTGACAAAAATATAGCTTACATGGTGCTGCAGACTGCCTGCAGAGTGCTGTGATTATAGCTGTTACAAGGGGGACGTCATTCTGTCCTTGCCTGGAGCATTTCTTTTTTTCTTTTCTTAATATAATTAGCGACAGTACACTCTTTGTATATGCAGGCTCCATCTGGTCTAGTCTGATTAAAGTTGATGGCTCTTTTTATGTCATCAGCAATCATAATTTTTTGTTTCATTTTTAGAACATCTCTTGCAGGGATTTTGAATAAGTTTTTTGACTTCTCTTTTTTAACTTGTCACCCAGTTCTTGCCAAGGTTAGCAGCAAAGTTTACAAAGCTTAACAGCCAATCTCACTTAAGAATCACTGCCTAAACAAAAGGTTATTTCACCATGCTAATCCTTTTGGATACGTTTGTGTAGCTGCATAGTTAATTAACCAATTAGAAACTACTTCTGATTTTATTTTTCAAGATAAATGCTTGTTTGGCTGTAGACCTTTTCTTTGAATTTATTTTTCTTTTTTAAAACACATTAATTTGATGCTTCCTTTGTACAGATGCTTCCAGTGGGTCTTGTTAGCCCTTAGCTCTATGCTTGCCTCTTGAACACTGGGAATTATCCTGCAGTCTACTGAGTTCCACAGCTGTCTGCCCTACCAACACTCAAAAGCATTTTAATATTCTCACCATGCCTCTGAAAATACTTTCTTTAATCTCAATTGACCATCACACAGCAAATCCTCTTTTCTGTCTTAATTCTCTAATCTCTGTACAATTTGATACCGTAACTGCACTTGAAGTTTTCTCATTTGATTTCCGTAATGAAAATTATCTGCTATATACTCTGCTTTTTTGGTCTCCTTTATTGGCTCTTCTTTAATTTCCAGTTTCCTACAAGTATTAAGTGAGCTACATAAGAGAGCTGCTTCCCTAGTTCAAAAACTTCGGCGTTGTGTCTCCAGCCCTGCATTCTTGCTTCTCCTTTTCTCCTCGTCACGTGCATCCTCTCTCTTTTTAAAATTTTTATTTTATTATGGTAATAACACTGGACATGAAGTATACCCTCTTAACAAATTTGTAAGTAATAATGTAATAACAATACGTTATTGTTGACTCTAGGTACAGCGTTGTACGGCACATGTCAAGGGCTTATTCATCTTGTTTAACTTGAACTTTATGCCCATCGATTGGTAATTCCCTATTTCCCCCTCCTGCCAGAGCCAGGCATCCACCATTGTACTCTCTGTTCTGTGCATTTGACTGTTTTAGATACTTCATATAAGTGGAATCATGCTGTCTTTGTTCTCTTGTGACTGGCTTGTTTCACCTGGCATAATGTCCTGAAGGTTCATCCATGCTGTCTCATATAGCAGGATTTCCTTCTTTATTAAGGCTGAATACTATATCATTGTGTGTGTATATTCCACATTTTCTTTATCAATTTATCTGTCTGTGGACATTTAGTTTGTTTATATAGCTTGGCTGTTGAAACTGCAATGAGCATGGGGATGCAGATATCACTTTGAGATCCTGATTTCAGTTCTTTTGGATAAATATCCGGAAATTCAATAGCTGGATCATATGGTATCTATTTTTAATTTTTTGAGAAACCTCCACACTGACACAGTGGTGGCACCATTTTGCATTCTTGTCAATAGTGTGTAAGGATTCCAGTTTCTCCACATCCTTTCCAACACTTTTTCTTGTTGTTAATTGCCATTCTGACAGATGTGAGGTGATATCTCATTGTGGTTTTGATTTACATGTTCTTTCTTTTGATGACTTTATTCTCAAGAATTGACTGATCAGCTCTAAATTGATGCAGTTCATATTTATATCTCTAGGTCCAGCATCACTCATGATATTTTCATCTCCCTCTAGGACCTCTTCATTCTGTTACTTTAATGAAAATCCAGACTCAATCTTCTCCCTGTGGCACAACCCATGTCAGCAGTTAATCTCTGCAACCTCTCCTTTTTTATTGGCTTTCCCATTTCCCCAGTTTCCTGAGTTTCAAACACTGAAGTTGCTCTCTGACCTGTCTCTCAACAGGATAACAGCTACCAAATTTTATAGATTTTATCTCAAAAACGTCTTTGCACTCCTCTCTTTAAAAATTATTTTTTGTTGGTCAGGCGCGGTGGCTCATGCCTGTAATGCCAGCACTTTGGGAGGCTGAGGCGGGTGGATCACGAGGTCAGGAGATCCAGACCATCCTGGCTAACACTGTGAAACACCGTCTCTACTAAAAATACAAAAAATTAGCCGGGCGAGGTGGCGGGCACCTGTAGTCCCAGCTACTCTGGAGGTTGAGCCAGGAGCATCACTTGAACCCAGGAGGCAGAGGTTGCAGTGAGCCGAGATTGCGCGATTGTGCTCCAGTGTGGGCGACAGAGCGAGACTCCATCTCAAAAATATTACTTTTTGTCATACCAGTTCAAACCTAGAGTGCCTTTTTTTTTTCTTTTTTCTTTTTTTTTTTTTTTTTTTGACAGGATGTTACTCTTTTGCCCAGGCTGGAGTGGAATTGCATGATCACAACTCACTGCAGCCTCAACCTCCTGGGGCTCAAGGAGTGATTCTCCTGCCTCAGCCTCCTGAGTAGCTGGCACTACAGGTGCACCACCACACCTGGCTCTGAATTGCTTTTTTACTGTACTATTTCAGTAGCATTTTAAAATCCATCCTTTCAAATGTGGATTACTTCCTGTAAAGGATAATTCAGAGAGTATCTCTTCTCTGCTCGACTATCTAGTTGTTTGTTATGCTCAAAATTAAGTATAATATCTTAGCCAAATATTTGAAGTCTGTCACTCTCCTGTGGTTCCCTCCCTGTGTCTTACACTTTAGTCACACTCCTGCTTTTTGTTGGTTCTTGATCTGCATCGTGCTTTCCACTTCTACACTTTTACTCATTTACCATATATAGCTGGAGTAGCTGGTTCCTGTTCTTATAAACTTGTCTACCCTTCTGTGTTTCCTAATGTGGCCCTATTGATGCTCTTAAAATAATGTGATCTTTTCTTATCTGAGCCCATGGCATTTTCTCATTTTTCTTTGGCACTTTTCTTACTAAGCTCTGCATTATTTGTTGGTTTGTCTCTGTCTTATCCACCCACCCATCTTTAGCCTAGAAGCTTCAAAAATGTAGAAAAATATTTTTCTTTCTGATTATTTTTCCCCAGAACATGCATATACTCAGAGAGTCAATTAGTATTTGGTGGATGAAGGAAAGTGTTTTGCTTGTTTTCCAGTGCTCAGTTTCCTTTACATTTTTTTTTTATTAGTACTTGGTAGAGAGAGAATAAGATTTGGAGTCTGATAGATCTAGATTTAAATCCTAGATATCCCACTTACTAGCTGTGTGACCTTAGAGAAATCAAGTAATCTCTCTGAGCCTCTACTCTCTCATCTACAAAATGGGGGCAATTATACTTAGTTGCTTATTTTGAGATTTGAAATATTCTGTGAAAGACTTTTGCAAAGAAGAAGAGCTCAGTAGAAGTTTTATTGTTTCCACCTTCTCTTTCTTCCATCCTTCTGATTTTCTCTATTCTCATATATTAAATTTGCTATACAACTCCATTGTTAATCACATTTCGTTTTAATGCTATTTACCTTTTTGTTTCTATATATCTCATCTTCTCAACTAAATGTCAAGTTTCCTGAGAGAAGGAAAAGTTTTATGTTCACAACTGCAGTTAAGGTTAGGTTCTGCATCGTCAACAATGAATATTCATTGAATAAATGCATTCCCCCATTTGCTCAGCTGACATTCTTTCCATTCACTGACTTTCTGTATTGGTGACTTCTTCATTTCTACCTCTGTTTGGCAGATTTCTTATTTTTACCAGATCTCCCAAATGTCCACTGTCAAACTCTAAAAGTGGACTTTCTTCCTGAACTCTACCATAGAAGTCCTAAAGTTTCCTTTCTCCAAATTAAACCTCCGTGTAAATTGCCCACCTTAGGGCACCTTCTTGTTAGCAGAACCAGCAAAAAGCACAACAAGGACTCCTTGGATTTAACCAATGAGTCAGATACGTCTTGCAAACTGTCGTTTCTCTTAACACTTGTGTAGTCTCTCTGTCTCTGCCTCTTTTTGCCTCTGTCTGTCATTCTCTCTCTCTCTCTCTCTCTCTCTCTCTCTCTCGGTATTAGAAGGCAATACGTATGCAATGGGTTCTCTAAATAGAAAGGGACATAACATTAGAAATTGGAGCAGTAATTGTAATTATTTCTAGGTCTTTAAAAATTGAATTTAAGGATACATTAGGAAATAAGCCATCCCTGGTGACTTAGTGAAAGAAAAGAGAATGTTATGTGAAATTAACATATAGGTAAATGTAGCCCTTGTTTGTGCTTTTGGTTTAATTATATGGAATAATTTAAGTATCTGTGTACTTTTGTAAGGCAAAAGCATTACAATAGAGTGACACATTTGGTGAATTTGGATCTTATGTTAGCATAACAGCCTCATTACGGCATTCCATTTGGCTTCTCAGGTCTGTTGATGGCTAAAATCATCTTTGCTTTGAGGTTTGGTTAAACGTGCTGGTTTGCTTACTTTATACTTGATTAAGTTCTTTGAATCTCTTCATTGTAACTTCAAACAACATAGGTAGTTTGCAAGAGAATGAAAGTTGGAACTCATGAAAATGCTGGTTAGTGTCTAGGTGATTGTCTTTTCTCATTTTGTAGACTATTTGGTTCTTCTTACCACTTCGTATGTCTTCTCACCACTTCTTATGTCCCCTAAGAGGCCCAAGAAGAAGCACCGCTTTTCTTAGCCTATGTTTTAAATAAAGAAAGAAATAAGGCAGAAATAAAGCCTGTGGTGACCAAAATACCACCTTTATTCCTAAAAGACTGTATACTGGAGAATCTTCAGGCATGGGATTTCCCAATACTAAACTCCAAAATTAAATTGATTTCCCTGGTCCCAGGCAATACTGGGTTGGACACACCTCTCCTGGAAAGGCAGAACAGAATTTGGAGTGCTCTCCAGGAGAGACTTGGTCCCTAGAGAAAAGACATTGACTTATATATGCCAAATTTATTCTTTCAAAATGGTCTGTCAGGTATGTTGCCTCTCCCCTGGAAGTGGAGAGGAGGCCATTCTTTATCTGGAAGGAAACACCTAGGACCAGGGAATAGACATTCCACATAATACTGCCAATCCTCTTGTGTAATCTAGTTGGTAGAACAAATGAGGTGGCCCATTATAATGTATTTATCCCAACATATTTGTTAAAAGGAGCAGTCAAGATTTCAAGTAATGCTTTGCATTTAATAGCTACCTAAAAATGATTTTTCGTGTGTTAGATGTACAGATCAGGGTGGCATCTGGTCATGCATTTTTCAGTTTCACAAATGTGACAATACTCCTATAACAGGTATCACTGTTTTATCTTATGTGGTAATGATGAACCACAGTAGAATATAATGTGTTACAATGAGTCAGTATTTTTCATCAAAAACTCATCATGTTATTACTTCTTCCAGGCACTAATGGATAACTATTTCTAAGACTGTACAAGAGGCTAATTCAAATGATATTATATTTGGAAAGATTTTCCTACTAATCTCTCTGAAGTTGGAGGTTTGCATATTTGGTTAAATAAAAATGTATAAGATAATTATCTGTCATAATTTCAAGTTAGTGTACAATAAAAATTATCAATTTCATTTTACATAGTCATGTAACACCATTGAGTATAGATGGTGCTGGAAATGGAAAGTATTGAGTAATATAGTAATATTCTAACCACAGATTTTTCATGTCCTTATATGCAGAAAAATAAATGTCAGTAATAGTCAACAGGGTTTAATTTATAGAAATATTTATTTGTGACGTTCAGGAAGGAAACACAATTTATGCTATATACATATTAAATATTAAGTTATGACCATCAAATGTTAGAATAGTGGCTAAGTGAATTACCCTTTAATAAAACACAGAGCCTACAACACAACACTATATAAATGCCTGTTAAATAGGAACCAGATAAAATAGTGAATTCAGTAGGAGTGGGATTTCAAACAAAAAATGGTACTGTGAATCTTCATGGGTTTTATATACTAATCTCTTTTCTGTAAATACAGTTTCTTGGCTCTCCAGAGTGTGGTGTGGCTCCTTGTCTGTTCTTTTCTATAACTGAGACAGGTTAGAAATCTCAGTAGATTAAAACTTGGGAGGAATAGTGCCTGAATTCTTAAAGATGAAAGAACCCTAAGCATCTAAATTATAGTGCTTTATTATTCATTGTTTGCATAGACACTGGTCATATAAAATAACTCCTATGTCTATTATTTTATTGGTAGTATAGACATCCACAGTCTGACTAAAAGGATATAAACTATGGTAAGAAAATATGATACATTATGTGAATTACAGTAGAGATTAAAAAATGCCATTACTGACATTTACTACATAAAAGTTGCCCTTTGTAGTTATTTAATTATTTTAAGTATTTCGTGCTGTGAAGGTTATTTTCACAAATGTTCTTTTGCTCTGTCTTAATAAAGTGTCAAACATTTTAATAATGTAAAATAAGTATTTACCCTATGAATATTATACTTTTATTTCTAGTTTGTGGTCCCACATCTCTCCTCATAAAAATTGCATTATCGTATTACATTTTCATCATATTAATTCCATGTTTCAGGTTCTCAAGTGGCTCTTACTCGTTTTCAGAATAATTATAGGGCATAAAGTTATGTATTGTGTAACAAACACACCCAAAACTCAGTGGCTTAAAACAAGAATAAACATCTGTGATCTCATAATTTCTCTGTGTGAGGAGTTTGGGAGCCGATTGGCTGGTTCTGGCTTGGCATCTCTCATGACGTTGTTGTGACTATATCAGCCAGAGCTATAGCTATCTGAAGGCTTGACTGGAAAGTTATCTTCCAAGAAAGATGGAAGATGTTCTCTCAAATGGATGGCAGGTTGGTGCTAGCTGTTGGCTGGATCCCTCAGTTCCTCAAGTGGAATTTTTTGTAGGGCAACTTGATTGTCCTTGTGCCGTAATGGTTGATTTCCTCCAGAGACAGCAACTCGAGAGAGAGGCCACGGTGGAAACCACGATAACTTTCACAACCTAGCCTTGGAAGTTCCTCATGTCATTTCAACCATATTCTGTTGGTCACACAGGCCAGTCATAATTCAGTGTGTGGGGGGGTGACTAACCAGAGCTGAGACTCATTGAGGGCCATCTTGTAGGCTGGCTACCGCACTTTCCCAAAAAAAATTTTTTTTTTTTTAAATTTTTGGTTAAAAGTATTGAATTGAGTTAAATGGTCACATTTATTGTATGTGCAACCCAATTTCACTGACTCTTTGCAACCTCCAATTTCTAATCTTATTTAAAATCTCAAACACTTATTTCTGATCTCCGAGTGTATCATACGGGCTTATAAAGTCGTCTGTCATATTCTGTTCTGTGCCCTCTATTGATGCTGACTTGCTGGGGACTGGTGGAGGTTAGTGCTTCACCACTGCTGTGGGCTTTAGGACTCCACCTCATCAGTCATCCATGCCAATGGGATGCTTTCTGAGGGTTTCCACATTTACAAGCCCCCAGGTTACTAAAATGAAGATGAATTACGTGAACTTCTTCCTATTTCAAAACCTGTGCTGATTTCCACCCAGAAGTGGAAAAAATGTCCCGTTTTCTACCTATGAATTATGTATATTTATCCCCCAGTACAAGATCGTGTGCTTCTGTATCTGGTGGGGCTTAAACCAGGATACATGGGCTGAGCTTGACCCTTGTGTACCATCATGTGCTTCAGATGCAATGTTATGTTGCCTATTTCATTTGACATTTAGCCAGAAAGTAAACTATTGAAATTATTGGAATTCTTTCCTTTCAGTTTAGCGAGCCAGTCTGAATCCCAGCTTTAAGCTCAAAGTAGCCACTTGCCATGTATGCGCAACACAGAACATATTAAACATATATATCGCCAGTGCCATTAGTAGCTGCATAAATAATGTTTGAGGTTAATCTGTATGCTAATTAAATATATGTTTAGAAAAATTCACTATATCTCAGTTTTGGTCTTATATATCTTGAAGTTATTAGTTGCATACATCTGTCAAGGAACTTTTGTACTTTAATGGAATAATTCAATTCAAAATTGGCAGTGAAATTCTTACCTGAAATCAGTAGAAGCACCAGGGTGCTTTAGTCCTAAAACATTGGCTGGCATATCCTTTCCATTAATGGATAATTGATTTGTTCTCCCTCATATAAAGTGAAGTGCTATGTAACTGTAGATTCAACACTCTTCTCCCTTCTTCCAGTTAGCTTGCTGCTCCTCTTTGTGAAATCCAGGAGTTATATTGCTTAAAGTCTTCTGATAAACATTTTCATAAGCTAGGGAATATAGTCTGAGAAAAAATAAATGGTTATATTGGAATTTCAGATTTAAATTCACATTAGTCATTCTTAAAATATCTACCCCTTTAAATTTGATTTTTTAAGTGAATTATAAAACCTTAGGGAAGAACAGTTTGTGAAATATTGAAATTAATTCTTTTTTTTTTTTTTTGAGACAGAGTCTCGCTCTGTCACCCAGGCTGGAGTGCAGTGGCTGGATCTCAGCTTACTGCAAGCTCCGCCTCCCGGGTTCACTCCATTCTCCTGCCTCAGCCTCCCGGGTAGCTGGGACTACAGGCGCCCGCCACCTCGCCCGGCTAGTTTTTTGTATTTTTTAGTAGAGACGGGGTTTCACTGTGTTAGCCAGGATGGTCTCGATCTCCTGACCTCGTGATCCGCCCGTCTCGGCCTGCCGAAGTGCTGAGATTACAGGCTTGAGCCACCGCGCCCGGCCTTGGAATTAATTCTTACTTGAATATTTAAAAGAACTCTTCTCTCAAACCATTTAGACATGGTGTTCTTTTCACTGAAAGATGCTGGAACTACCGAATAAAATATTTTTTTAGTAATAGAATAACTCAAGTTTCATACTTCTTTGATCATTTTGGCAAATAATATCTTTATCACGGTATTCATTTTTTATCCCTGCTATGTTTGTAGTTTTTCATTTCTAATACTTTTGTTACCTTCTCTCTTTTTTCTTCATCAGTCTAGTAAGATATTTGTTGGTTTTATAAAACTTTAATGTTTTTGACTTTATTCATCCTCTATATTTTATTTTTGCCTTTGACTTAATTATTTTTTCATATCTTTTAATATCAACTTTCTTTTGCTTTCTATGAGTTTATTACCTTGTGTTCTTTTTAAGTTGGATATATAGCTTATAGATATTCAGCCTTTCTTTTATAATCTAAACAATTGAAGACTAAGTTTCCCGTTTTCAACTATTTTTGTTGCATTCCAAAAATTTGAAATGTAGTCTCTTGATAATGTTTCTTAATCTCCATTGGGATTTTTGTTTTATTCATGAATTATTTTGAAATGTGTTTTTAAATTCTGAAGTGTGAGGTATAAAAATTATTTAACATTTTGTTATTTGTAATTGATTACATTTGTTTGGAAATGTAGTCTGTGTGATATCTAATCTTTGAGCTTCACTGAGGTTTGTTTTGTCAATTTTAAAGCTTTCAATGCATGTTGGAAGAGAGTATGTGTTCTCTAATTGTTGCATGCAGGGTTCAATATGAAGTCCATTAAATCAAGTTTTAATTGTAGTATTCAAATATACTATTTCTTTGTTAATTTTTTTTTTGGATTTGCATGACTTACTAAATGAGAGAGGAATGATAACATCTCATGCTGACTATAGGTTTTTAAATTCCTTCCTATAGTTTATCTGATTTTGTTTTACATACAGTATTTTGAATTTATCTTATTTATATAATCTATCTTATTGATCAATTTTAAAATCATTCTATTTACCTGGAGAATTTAATATTTGTTATTATGTAATGATTCTCTTTATTCCTAACATTGTTTTTTAACTTCAAATCTATGTCATCTGAAATTAATACATAGTCTAGCTTTCTTTTGGTTAGTTTTATCTGGTATATAATTTTACAGCCTATTACTTCCAACACTTCTGTATTCTTACTCATGTCTCTTGCAAACACATATCTTTGGATTTTTCTATCAGTTTTCTATCTTCTATCTAACAATTATTGTCTTTTAACTGGCAAGACCAATATGTTAAATTTATATTAGCATTTGATTCTGCCAGGTTTTTTTGTGTTTTCTGTTAGCACAACTTTTCCTTCTTTCTTTTTTCCCTTTTTTTGCACAGATTGAATTTTGTTTATTCCTTTTCTCTTTCTATCCCTCCTTCACTCCTCTGCTAGGTTTAGAAACTGTGTATTAAATATCTACTATTTTAGTGGCTACCCTTGATACTTTACTATGTATATTAAAAAACCTAGCTATTCTATAGCTGATCAATGTCTTAATCACCTGCTAAATAATCAAAGTTCTCTAGAATGTTTTAACTATATTCAACCTCTTCTTACTTCCATGGGATTGCTGTTCAGTGTTCTAGTTCTTTTTTTTTTTTTAACTCCACAAAGTAGACATTAATATTTTTATTATTTTGTATAGACGATGTTTGTCTAGATTTGATATATACTTACTAGTTTCTTTTATCACCATTTCTTTTTGCCTCAGATATTTCTTCTGAGATCATCTCTGGAATTAGGTTCATTCTCCTTGAAGTACTTTTAAATGAAGGTATATAGGAGTTATACTCTCTCAGTTTTTGCTTTTGTTTTCATTTTTAAAATCCTGTGACAAATGTCTTCTAGTGGAGTATTTAGTCCATTTGTACTTACATAACTATCAAATATTTGTGTTTAATTATATCACTTTACCATGGTACTTTTTTATTTCCCTTATCTTTCTTTAGTTCTTTACTCCTTTTGCTTTGCTTCGGATAAATACAATATTTTAAATATTTTATTGTTACTACTATACTACCTTGTTAGTTATACATACTTTTATTCATTTATTGATTACTCTAAAGAGTAAAACATGCATAATTGACATTAAAGCCTACCTTTAATGAATATTGCCAACAACTTCCAAGAACCTTATAGAACTTAACTTTATTGACCCCTTCTGCCTTGTAGCCTGTTTTTGTCATAAACTGAAATTCCACATTTTAAATTCTAAATGATATTATTACTGTTTTTTTTTTAGTCTTTAACAGCATTATTGAGGTATAATGGACATATAACAAATTTCACATACTTAAGTATACAGTTTTGTAAGTTTCTGATATATGTATATAACTGTAAAACCACCACGACAGTCAGGATAACCATGTCTGTGTGAGCTTTTGTAACCTGCTTCTCTTATCCTTCTATGCATTCACACAATCACTGTTTATTTGCATTTTCTCAAAATTTATATAAATGGAATAATATGCGCATACTTTACAGCTATTAAATCTATCCATTGGTTATTTCTTTGGTAAAATTCATAATTTTTATATATTTCCTTATACATACTAATTGTAGTTTTCTGACTTCTGTGTTAAAATGCCAATCTTTGCATCATCACTGAGTCTGCTTATGTTATCAATTTTTTTCTCCTGGTTTTCAGCAATTTTTTATGTCTTGTTTCCTTGTGTGCCTAATTTTAAAAATTGAGTGTTAGAGATAATAGCTAAAGAATTGTAGACATTCATGATGATACAATCTTCCCTAGAGAAAATTTTATTTTCTTCTAGTTTGTAGATACTGGGTTTCAGGCTTTCTTTGGTTTGATCTGTTTCTGATTTGCCCTTACTCCTATGATATTGCCTTTCATATATCACATCCTAAAGCCTGAACTCTGCCCAGAATTCTTCTACTTTGATGTTCCCTGAATTCTAATTTTTGTTTACTCAGCATCGTGAGACTAAAATTTATGCTTAGTTTTTTCCACTTATCAGCAGTTCTCTGCTTGATCTTACCTCTCACCTATATAGTTTAGTAGGTGTCAGCAAATGATCTATGGGAAATTGTGTTAGAATTTTGGGTCACTTTCTGAGTTTCCTTTTTCTTCTGGTATTTTGGTCTTTCATGTCCTGATTGCATTTGTAGACATGAATTGCAATTTTTTATCTCTGGTCCATTGACACTGCCTTAAGCTCGAAGCCACAGTTTTCCATATGGTCTCTATGACACTGAAAATCAGCAAATCTCCCAAGGGGAAAAAGATGCAATGAATTTGGCTCATCTAAGTGCATTTTCTTTCCTTAGTGATCTTGGCCTTTCAAGTCTTGCCTGCCTTGCTTGCTTTTTGATGCCTTCAAACAGTGGCCTTCATTATGATAAATACACTTGCTAGGTACACAGCTATAGGTTGATAGTTATTTTCTCTGAGCAGTTTGAGGCACTGTCTTATGACATCCATTGTTGCTGTGGGGAAGAGATCAGTATAATTATTGTTCATTTCAAATAATCTGTCTTTACTGTCTGATTTTAAGATCTTTTTTGTCTTTTAAGATAAATAAGTCCTGCAGTTACTACAGCTTACTGCCTGGAGAGTTTTTTGGCCTCATTGCAGGAAGAAGGAAATCAGGCAGAGGCCAGCGTCTTCCTGAATTGAGGAGATAGAGTTGGGTGTGTGGGGAGACCAAGACAGCTATTTCATATGGCAGAGTACCAGAGTGAAAAAGACAGCACAATACCAGAGTGAAAAAGACAGCACAATGGAATAACCCTAGAGATCTGAAGATGCCTCTTGAGTCTTCACTGAGTAATGATCACCCACAGGAATGCGAGAAACCACCCAGAGCTGGGGAAAGTATCACTCAAAAGGAACACAGTAAAAATTCTTAGAGCTTACACAGGGCTAAGAAAAGTTTGTGTCCCTACAAGGCAAAAACACAAAATCTTGTCATTTATGTGCCATCAGGTAGAGTACTCAGAATGGTGGAAGTGGGGCAAAATTAACCCTGAAGGCTCCTGCTGCCTAACAAAGTTTAATAGAAATAGTAGCATCAAACTATTTCCAAGTAATTTAAATGCATCCAAGAACAAAACCCAAGAGTACTTACAGGCATACAAAAATATCCTGTACCCATGAAGGTGAAAATTCACAATGTCTGGCATCCAGTCAAAAATTACCAGACACACAAAGATGCAGTAAAGTATGACCCATAATCCAGAAGAAAAATAAGTCAAAAGAAGAGCCCAGAAATGATACTGTTGATATAGTTAGTAACAATGATATCAAAACATAACTATGTTCCATATGTTTCAGAGGGTAGAGAAGTGCCCATGTGTTAAATTGAGACATAGCAGATTTCAAATACTTTACATTTGGTAATTTTTTTTTTTTTTTTTTTTTTTTTTTGAGACGGAATCTTTCTCTGTCGCCAGGCTGGAGTGCAGCGGCGCTATCTCGGCTCACTGCAACCTCCACCTCCTGTTCACGCCATTTTCCTGCCTTAGCCTCCTGAGTAGCTGGGACTACAGGCGCCCACCACCATGCCCGGCTAATTTTTTGTATATTTTAGTAGAGACTGGATTTCACCGTGTTAGCCAGGATGGTCTCAATCTCCTGACCTTGTGATCTGCCTGCCTAGGCCTCCCAAAGTGCTGGGATTACAGGCATGAGCCCCCGTGCCCAGCCTACATTTGGTGATTTCAATATTTAAAGTTCTTGTATTGTCTAAAGTTTTATTTGCTATTTCTATCAACTCTCACTCATGGTAACACTTCTTTTTGAGTTTAGTGAGTTTTTATTTTGAACTCATATTTTAATAATCTATCTAAATTCTGAGGGTTTAAATAAAGCTTGTTGTTCTCTAGAGAGTATTCACATTTGCCAAATTTGGAATCCAATAGATAACTATAGTTTAAGGACAACTTTGCATTCTTTGAAGGATCCTGATTTATGCTGGGAGACCCAGGCTTGACGTCTCTACCTTGCAGTGTCCTTGAGCTTACTTTTATTTTATTTTCTCAGCGTTTTTATGGGTGTCTGGTCTGAAAATAATGCTAGATTTTAAGTTTGCTTACTGGTACTTTTTAAATTTTAGCTGACTCTTGCCTCTAGCCCTTTTGATGTGCATGAAAATCTGTGTTTGTTGTGTTTCCCCTAATTACCATCATATTTACAGTACACAGCAATGGCCAGGCACATAGTTAGAATTAAGAATTTGCCATATGAGTTACTATCATTAATACAAAAGCCTGTGGTGTTTAAAATTATATTATTTCTAGATTTTTTAAATCGTAGGAGTCTAGATAAAACAGAGAAAATGGCTGCCTCATTTAAGAATTTATATAAAATAACTTTGTTAGATTTTTAATAAAAATTCTTCGGTAGTCAGATTTACTTTGCTCTGATTTCATTAAATAAGATTTTTTTTTTTTCCCCAGAACTGGATACTTTTTGTTTGAACACCTTTCAAATACCCTTTTTGATAGTGATTACCAAAGTGATTCCTGTATCCTGTTCTTTTGATTCTACTTTAACTTGGGCTTGGATAATTATTGGAAAATTGTCTGAAAGATCCTTACACTTGGCTTAAAAGAAATAATGATTGATAGATTTGTCCTAACTCACCTTAAAGTACATCAAAAGAATCCTGGACTCTGCCTTCAAACTGTTGTGTGACCATTGGTGGGTTATTTGAACTACTTACACCTCAGCTTTCTCATTTATTAATCAAAGGAGTTGAAATACATTATTCTTGGATATTACTAGGGGATTAAAAAGCATAGCAACTTATAATTAGCGCCTCTCTTTGATACTCCTAATCTGTCATTTAAACTTGTATCTTATGAGTTAATATGTTTTAGTAACTCTATAAATGGAATGTGTAGAGACAATAGCACATTTTCAAGTACAAGACACCAGTCTGTAAGACTTAGAGGACTTTTGGAAAGCCGTGAATGAAAATCAAATTCAGGATAAAAGGGAGAGTCAGAGAGATCTGAATGCATAGGTACAAATAATAGGAATACTGTAAATGTGGATGACGTGGCAGAATCTTGGCCTTGGCATCCACGCCTTGTGATTGATCAAGATTGCTTAAGACCATGGAAATCAGCCTGCAGGGGATTATTCTTGACAATTTAACTTTTCCTTCTTAATTGTATTAATATCATGCCTAAAGTTAAAGGAAAACCTATTTTAAAATTGTCAAGTATTCTTGTTCTTTAATATTGGTATTAGTATAATGGTGAAGATGTAAGAATTTAATAATGGTAGTAATGTTAATTTTTAAGAATTGGGAACTATACTTTCTATCTTATTACCCATTTCAAAATACAGAATTTCTTTTTATTTTTGAGATGGAGTCTCACTCTGTCGCCAGGCTAGGGTTCAGTGGCATGATCTTGGCTCACTGCAAACTCTGCCTCCTGGGTTCAAGCGATTCTCCTGCCTCAGCCTCCTGAGTAGCTGGGACTACAGGTGTGTGCCACCACACCCAGCTAATTTTTGTATTTTTGGTAGAGACGGGTTTCACCATGTTGGCCAGGATGGTCTCAAACTCTTGACCTTGCGATCTGCCTGCTTCAGCCTCCCAAAGTACTGGGATTGCAGGCATGAGCCACTGCTCGCGGCCCAGAATTTCAATAGTGACAGTCTCTAAGGGTTCAGAAAATATTATGTTTACTTTTACTTGAATTATAAAAATAGATTAAAAGAATTTTGATTATTAAATGTTGAAATAATGTTTCTAAAATAATTAGTTTAAACCTACCATAGCTAGTTATGTCTTATTAGGTTAAGCGATATCAAATTGCTGGTATTTGATGGGTTTTGACCTTAAAAATGCTATTTGATATAATTTCATTTAGTAATAAAATATGGGCCAAATTGATTCCATCAAAATTAAAGAACATAATATATGTATGCATAAATTAAGTGTGCTGATAAATCTTATCTTGGGCTACAAGGTAATATATAGCATTAATTTAGCATTCTTTTTATTTGATGGCTAACTTTTCCTTAAAAGGAAAACTAATAGATTCTAATAAATGAATACCTTTATTTCCTCTTGCAGTCATGTTTTTTCATGTTGAGCAATAAGCAATTTGAGTTAAACTTGAGGATGGTTTAATGGAAAGAGCCAAATTGTAATAGTAAAATACAATATTCAGACTCTCTCAAATGGAAGGTTTATTACTGTGTTACTGAGACTAATTTATGTCAACATGTGTTTATTTAGTAATTTTACTAAATATTTATTTTAATATACACACTTTTGAAATTGACATTTAGTTAAATTGACATTAAACTTTAGATCTGAACACACTATGATTCATACTGTTTATAACCATGCTTTTATTTTCCTTTTTTTGTAGAAGCGCTTTTGAATTTCACATTGTAATCTTCATTAGTATTATATGAGATTGTATCTCAATATTCAGTGTTTGATATTCTGTCAAATTCAGAGAATAGCCGACATTTCTTGAGTATGCTCCTATTCCTAATAAGGGATGATAACCATCTGCTCGATGTTTTTAAATTCTCTTTGTACCCTGAAATAAGATTTGATCTGAATATTAATGTAATGGTACTCTTAGATACAAAAGTTTTATGATCTTACATTTATTGTATAAAGTCATGTTTGTCTAACTAGACCATCCTAACTGCCATAATGATACTCTGGTGTAGTTTGTTAGATAACTTGGTTGATGTTCCATTCATGGAATAATTCCTATATTTTAGTTATTTTTATTCTGTTACCATTTTTTATTTTTTTGTTTGAGGCACAGTCTTACTCTGTCACCCAGGCTGGAATGCAGTGGCATGATCATGGCTCACTGCAGCCTCGACCTCATTCGTCTCAGTTGATTCTCCCACCTCAACCTCTGGAGTAGCTGGGACTACAGGTGCTCCACCATGCCTGGTTAATTTTTTGTATTAGAGATGAAGTTTTGCCATGTTGCCCAGGCTTCTGTTACCAGTTTTTAGTTAGTGAATTTAAACAAAAATAGTCATATCATGTTTTTATAAACTATAAATTTACATAAGTTTGTGATGCATTCTTAATATACTTACTTTAGTCTGACTGGAAGTGAATTTCAATTAGTTTTCAACTGCTGTGATTAAATTTCATTTTATCTTTTATTCTCTTCTTCCAACCATAAGAAATAGGGATTACATTTATTGTCAAGTATTCTAATATTTAAAATGTTAAATATTAAGTTGGCCTTTAAAGAATGTTATCAGTGTGTTAACATCAGGTTCATTTTATATATTAGAGAAGCATACAATGAGAGATAAAATATAAGGAGGAATACTTTTTCTTTTAGTGGGTAAGGACTATATATATTATATATATACACACATATATACACACACACACATACACACACACACACATATATATATATTTAACAGTCTTTTGAATTAGCAGATTTTGAACTAATCTCTCCCTGACAAAGCAAATCATAAATCCTGGAATTGGACTGGATCTTAAAAGTCATATAATTCAGCCCTTTAAACTATGCTTGGCAAGGGCCATTTCTCCTTGTCTGCACTGAAAGGAACTTACTACCTCCTGAGAGAGCCCATCCTATAAGCTCTTTCTATAATCCCAGATATAAAGTATTAACAAAGAAGGCAACTTCCTAGAGGAGATCATTTCTGACTTGCATTTTAGGCTTTATAGGAAGGAGAGCAGTTAGTTGAGTCGTGGAGAAGGAAGATTATCTCAGGCAGAGAGTTCAGCATGAGCATAGAAAAGTGCAACCTGCTTAGTGTTGATGGAAACAGTGACACGATGGGAGTGGTGAGGGAGGAGAGGGAAGTATGGGTCAAATTAATTCATGCCTTGTATACCATGTTAGGGAGCTTGGATTTTGTATTACGGGGAAATTATGATGATTGAAAGTTTTTTTTTAAGTGAAGGGGTGACTTGATTTTACCATGTGTGATTTTAGTCAGATTTACTGGCTCTGTGGAGGGTGGATTTGAGATGGAAAAGGTTGGAGTAAGACAGGCCAGCTAAGAGGGCATTGCAATGGTAGGTCTTACCAAGAGACAGTGAGAACCTAAATTATGAGAGAAGAGTTTGGAGGTAAGGACATAAAATGATAGGGCAATTGATTGAAATGGAAGGTGTACAGGAAGAAAAAGTCAAGAGTGAATTCTACCTTGAGTTATTTTGAAAATGATAATAAAGTCAGAAGTAGGAGTAGATTTAGGGATGGGATGGGTCAAGTTGCAAATAGGGGCATATTGTATATTGGGGCAGAGGGTAGGGATTTTGGCTTTGTTTTTGTCTACTGAGTTTGATTTGCTGGTAGGATATCTAGGACTATGGTGGGCAGCTGACTTCCAGTGTGAAGCTCAGGAGGAAAAGTTTCTACTGGAGGTACTGGATGTTGAAACCATGGGAGAGGATGAAATCATATAGTGATATGATGAAGACAAGGACTGAGGACAGACTATGGCACATCATGATTTCTATGATAATTGGAAGAAGGGATGCCTAAAATGGTGACTGAGAAAAAGCAGGAAAATAGAAAAAGAATGGCATATTTGGTGTTAGGGAACGTGAGGAAGTAGTGTGAAAAGAGACAGAGAACAACTGTTAGGTCAGATGCAGCCAGGATTTCTTGCAAGTTAAAGACGAATATATTTATTCTGGATTTGGAAGTGGTGGAGGTCATTGCATTTGCCAGAACAATTTCAGTGGAATGTTTGCAAGGCAAGTAAGATCTCGGTGAGTGGGTGTGATAAAGATTACTCTTTCTTGAAGTCTGGATGAGAAAACAAGGAGAATGGGTGGAAGTTCAAGGACATTATTTTTAGGATCAACTTAAGAGGCTTCAAAAGTGGAGAAAAAAGAATGAGGAGAGAGGGAGAGATCAGATATACAAAGGAGCGAAAGGATGGCTGGATCAAGTCCCCCAAGAGAGGAGGGGTTGTGGTTTTAAAAAGGCACAAGTAGGGTCTTCTTTGGGAGGAGTACTGCATCCTTTGAGGAATAAGGGAAGGAAGTTAGGATAGTCATGAAGGTAGGTAAGTAGATGAATGTGAGCAGGTAGGAAGTTGAGGGAAATAATGTTTGATGACAAGGATGTCTTCTTGAGGTTGAGACCAGAGTCATATTCTAAGAGTGAAAGGGGCTCAGTAGGAGCTTTGAGATGAAATTTGAAATAGATATTAAGGGGAATAGGAAAGAGAATTGACAAGGACAGGGAAAGGCATTGATGCATTAATGTGCAGTGCTGTGATAGCAACTAAACTCTGGATTATGATTATGTAGTGGCTTATCAACTGTGTTGTGCAACTTTTTTCCACAGTAGTCAAAATTGGAGAAAACAAATTGTAGCTGTACATCAGAGTTGGGTGTTTGCTGGGGATGTGTAAGACACATCTAGGGTATACAGAAATGTGTATGGTGTTGATGAAAAGGCTGATAAGGAAGCAGGAGTTTCATGCTAAATGGGGGGAACAGAATTTAGGAGGTGACTCATAGATGGGGAGAAAGTTGGGGAGGAGAGCAACTTAAAGAACTGAAGGGCTCAGAGGGCAAGTATAACAGGACCTAGATCTAGAAAGACAGGATTCCATACAGTGGAATGTTGTTTGTTCATTTATTTATATAGTTTTTTTTTTTTAATCCATTGGACAAATAACTTAAGGCATACTGTGTGCCAGGTACTATGCCATGGGGACATAGTGGTAAAGAAGATCAATCTGGTCTCTACTGTGCTACAGTTTATAGACAGGTGTAGCACATATATAGTAGACAAAAAGTATACAAATCTTTGGGTCTCAGTGTTATAGACCACAGGCTCTTAGACTGTTGTGTAATAGACATTTACACAAGGCCAAGTAGATTAGCCAGACAAGGCTTTATTTTGGGACTTGTGCTCAAGCTCAAGGGAGACAGTGGAGGTATAAGAATTCTCTGGCTGGCTCCCTGAAAAGAGCCGTAGGGATTTTTTATTAGGCAATGTGCAGGAACTGACATCAAGGGGAGGGTGTGCAGGCTGGGCTGGGTAGAGCATGTGAGGGCTAAGGTATGCAGGACAGCATATCTGGTTGTGATGGTTTGAGGTAATGGGCCACCTAGTGGTCTGGCTGGGGGCAACAAGGCTATAAATCAGCTGTTTAGCCTTCCTTCTCAAGGTGGGACACCCCACAACCTTGGTTGGATGTTTGGATCTCCTAAGGCCAGTTTCTGGAATTCTTTAAGTAAAAGGCCTGGTTAAACATTACAAGAGCACAGAGGAACGATATAGAATGGCTATTTTCTTTGTATGACCAAAGCCTCTAGGTTAGCAGGTATAGTGTCAGCAAGGTAGTGGTGTGGGTTTTGAGATCAGTGGGACAAGAGAAGAAAAAAGAAAAAATATGTGAAGAAGGAGCTGCATCCCACTCCTACTGTATCTCATTAGGACTTCTGTGGTTGAGCAGACTGAGAGGTAACAGGTAATCATTGCCAGCAAGGTGTGTTTTCTTCCTGTTTTACTTGTAGAATTTTTCTTTTGGAGGACTTGAGTGCAGGTCTTAATTTTCTTTCTAGAATCTTCTCATCAGTATTTTATTCAGTGAAAATATTTTATTATGTGTTATGCTGAGAACTAGGGATGTAAAGAAAGATAAAGGAAATAAAGACTTCATGTGGGCCATTTAAACCCCATTTTTTCTTGCCTTCTGTGGGCCTCTTTCCATCAGTCATCTTTGATCCAGTAAGATAATGGTAGCTGCAGTAATACAGATCTCCAAAATGTATAATGACTGCAGACCAGCTGAATTTCTCATTCACATAAAGCCCAAGACATGGCAGGCACCTGTGTTCCAAGCAGTGACTCAGGGACCCAGAGGCCTTTTGTTTGTTGCTCTCCCCTCTTCAATACCATGTTTGCCAAACTTAACTTGCATTTGGGGTCAAAGTGGTGCTAGGGAATTAATTTCATCTGGCTGTAGGAGTGGAGCAGGCGGCATAGGCCTAGCTAATCCTAAGACTTAGTTAGATTGCTTTTCATAACTCTGCCTAGGGTAATTGGTTCAGGACCCAAATGAGCACAAATAGAATAAATCTCATAATTTTCTCTAGAAATGCTAGGGCAAAAGCATTATCTTTTCATCCGTGGACAACAATGAAGAAGCAGCCCTCAGGTTCTTATGGTCATCTTGGGACAACAAAGGGTGTGTGCATGTGTCTTGGGGGAGAAAGTAATGGGAACCAGCTAGGATGAGATGCCACACTGAGGAAACTGAGCTGGGAAATAGAGGTTAATCAAGCCTTGATAATATTGTCTGAGTGCTGGATCAGGTCTTGCTTGAAGTGATTCTATTCCTTTAGGTAAACTAGATCTACATTATTTCCTGAATATCTATAATATCTATTGTATGCAAAAATTGTTTTATTTTGAGAACAGACATGAGAAAAAAAGATGGAAAATGTGAGAAGAGGCAGGATGCAGTGGTTTATGCCTGTAATCCCAGCACTTTGTGAGGCCGAGGTGGATGGATCACCTGAGGTCAGGAGTTTGAGACCAGCCTAGCCAACATGGTGAACCCCCATCTCTACTGAAAATACAAAAATTAACCAGGCGTGGTGGCATGTGCCTGTAATCCCAGCTACTCCAGAGGCTGAGATAGGAGAATCACTTGAGCCCTGGAGGCGGAGGTTGCAGTGAGCCAAGACTGTGCCATTGCACTCTAGCCAGGGCTAGAAAAAAAAAAAAGAAATTGTGAGAAGGAAACCAATAAAGAATCCTTATAATTTAACCTAGTTTTAGTTGAAGTTTCGGTTTTGTTTTTGCTTTTGTTATTTGCAACAGGAATATTCTTACTGATATGCGGAATGCCTGCTATGCTGATTTTTTGCCTATTATATCTTTTGACTCCAACAAACTAAATATACTCCTTTAAGTAATTGCAGATTCTATTTGTTTCTTGTATATATGTGTGAGTCAAATCATATATAGATTTTAGAGCAGAAGACTTAATGGACAGTAGTGTTAATTTCAGTTTAGAGTCCTCTTGAATGAATCCCTTCATTTGTCCTTTTATATTTCCTAGTCAGGGTCTTATGTGTAATGCCATACTTTTTCGTCTAAATTAAATCTTATTCTGAGTTTTTGCTTACCAAGGTAAGCAGAGAGTCCAATATTAATAATATTTCAAATCACCTTTTCTATCACCAAGGTTTTGCAGAAGTTCCAGGGCTACACATACTGAAAAGACTCCTTCAGCTTGTTTTTACTTCTCTACCCCTTCTCCTACTGCTACTTCAGTAATGGTTTTCTACCACTTGGGCACAATGACTCTGAGGTGCCTGGGATCTACTCAAGTCATTGTGTGCCTAATAGAGGTGGATGACTGCCCTACTGGCACCATTCCCCTGGGACTAGCTTAGGTTGATAACTCAGACTTCCAAAGCCATGTGTATTAGTCTGTTCTCATGCTGCTAATAAAGACTTGCCTAAGACTAGGTAATTTATAAAGGAAAGAGATTTAATCGACTCACAATTCCACATGACTGGGAAGGCCTCACAATCATGGCAGAAGGCAAAGGAGGAGCAAAGTCACATCTTGCATGGTGGCAGGCAAGAGAGAGCTTTGTGTAGAGGAATTCCCATTAATAAAACCGTCAGCTGTCATGAGACTTACACACTACCACAAGAACAGCACAGGAAAGATTCGCCTCCATGATTCAATTACCTCTCACTGGGACCTCCTACAACACTTGAGAATTATTACAATTCAAGGTGAGATTTGAGTGGGGACACAGAGCCAAAATGTGTCATCATGACCCTTGATACCTTGGCCTTCACCAATATCCATGTGGTCATCCCCAAATGAGGCTCTGCCACCTTGGAGACCTAAATCCTTGTATTCTTTATGAACCCAGAAGCCCTCGGTCTATCTGAACCCTGCTTTAACAATCTTCCAGAGGTAGAGCTCCCCACATCTCCTACCTGGAAACACAAACACTTCTCCTCTGAGACTGTGTAGTGTATTTCTTTGCACAGGTCTCCATATGAAAATCACTCCTAAAGAAAAGGGACCTAGAACTCTCAATAAAAAAAGTCTGGCAGTGTGGTAGAAAGGAAAATCTTTCCATTCTTTTGGTGAAGAGAACACAGCAGCAAAAAGGCGAAGAAACCGAGTAGTTTCTCCATAATTCTCCCTATCACAATTGTCTGCCTCTATTTTCCACAACATACATAGGTTCATTTTATGTACACTTTTTTTTTGTTTGTTTTCGTTTTTTTTTTGAGACAGAGTTTTGCTCTTGTGGCCCACGCTGGAGTGCAGTGGCGCGATCTTGGCTCACTGCAACCTCCAACTCCCAGGTTCAGGCGATTCTCCTGCCTCAACCTCCCAAGTAGCTGGAATTACAGGCACGCGCCACCACGCCTGGCTAATTTGTTTTGTATTTTTAGTAGAAATGGGATTTCACCATGTTAGCCAGGTTGATCTCGAACTCCTGAACTCAGGTGATCCTCCCGCCTGGGCCTTCCAAAGTCCTGGGATTACAGGCATGAGCCACCATACCCGGCCCGTTACATACACATTTAAATGTGCTTTTATATCGTTAGAATTTTATGACATCTTAGTGTTCCTAAACCTACTGTATTTCCGGAAAACATTCTGAAGTTCTAGGCCATTTCATCTGACTTTAGCCAACATTCATAATCATCAATTCCTGTGCCCTCCCGCCCTCTCCTTCTTCACATATGCAGGTTTGTGTCCCGCGTTAATGCTTTTGATTGTTCTAAGCTATATTTTCTAATTTTTTGACTGTATTGAAGGTGACAGTCTATATACTGCAAGATGGATCTTATTAATAAAATAAATACACACTCAGATTTACAAATATTAGTATATCTGTGATTCAAATAATCATTTTTGACCATGTCAGAAATGTATCCCTCTTAGTGATGTTTTTCACTTCTATTGGCCTGTAAGGATTGTTGTCACTTGGTTGTCTCCTGAAACTCCTCTAAAAGAAAGTCATAAAATTCTGAATTCTGGGACCTAGAGACCTATAGGAAAAGTGGCACATAATTTATCTTCCAAACAAGCATACTTAAGAAAGGAAGGGGTTACTATTAATACTTATGCAGGACAACAATTATAAACCACTACTGTCCCAGGCAAACCACATATATAGTCACCCTAAAGGGCAGAGACAATGTATTTCCATCTGACATCCTCAGGTAGTTCCAAGGTTCTTGGTCTGATTACATTGCATGGGAGAAGTCCTTTGTGAGAACAGTGAGCTGAGGGCAGTCCTTGTGTGTATATGTTTCTTAACATTTGAGGATTGCTTATTGAGTTAACCTTTAAGTAGTTTATGGGAAATTTTTATAATACAATGCGACTCAACACTTGGGTCATACTAGTTCTGGACTTAATATTTTGCAGCACTTTTCTTGTTGTCTTCGAATGAATTTCAAGTCATGTTAACCTACCATTTTGTTCTAATGACACTAATGGCTGAAATTAGTGGTAGACGATGAGCTTGGCAATGACAGCATAAACGGTACTGCCACATCTCTCTTTTTGCTAACTTTGTATTATTTCCACCTGTGTTCAGTTAGTCCACAATGTTTTATTTGCAAAGCACTGTTAAATCACCAGCATTACTATTTGACTTTTAAAGTATATTTGTTAGTGAATTTTTTTGACACACGCGTATGTTAAAGAAATTCACATTTAAATCTTAAAGGAACTCTAATTGCCGGTCTTTGAAGTGCTTCATTATCAACTGCTGAATTAAATAAATAGGTCTTGGTCTAAAGCTGAAAGGACTTGCAGAAAAGGGACCCCTGAACAAAGAGTCCATGAGTCCAAAGTAAGGTCACAATTCCATTAAATACTCAAATGATAATTGACTTCAAGCACTGTCCTGCATTGCTTACAGTTGAATCTCCAGCACTTACAACTGTGTCTGGCATGTAATAGGCACGTATTAAATATTTGTTCAATGAATACAAAAATATTCCTTATAGTGTAAGATATTTGTGGCACGTGATTTTACTCTCAAGCACTCTGTTGTTAATATGTTTTTACAGTATTCTTGTCAGTATGTTGTGTGGAGGCTTGAAAATCCCTGGCTTTTCATAATCATTGATTAAATTAATCAGCAGGTTCTATGATCTTATAATTTATGGGGCTAGTATAATTTGTTTTAGTAGAAGGTTTTCCACATTCTTCTTTTAGTTATACAGTCACATTCTCCCTGACTTTCAGTTTTAACCTTTGCTTCTCTTGTGTAGGCCAAGAATCCATGGCATGATGTAATCAAATCTCTTCCCCCCCCTTTTTTTAGCCTCCATCTTAAGTTTTAGCTAGGATAATGTTTCTGTTAGCCTGGTTTCCAAATGAAATCTAAAGTGCTATTTTCATAAAGGTGAGATATAAGGAAAAGTTCAGTAGTTAAATCTTAAAAGAGTGTTTCTTCCTGTGCTCAGTGAGATATGTGAGAGATACTGTTTGTCCCTAGAGAGATAATTTCCAGGTAGAAATACATACATATATTTCATAACTGGCATATCATTAAAAAAGGGAATAGTAAGAAATTTTATTGTAAGATTCAGGTCTACTCTATTTTAATTGTAGTTCCTGTATGCACGTCATCTCCATTATTATTCTTAGGGAGGGAGGTAATTCTTACCTCGGGAGAAGCTAGGGTGACCTATGCTCACATCTTTCTTACTCCCAAGGTTTTTCACCTTCTTCATCTTTCAGGGTACTAGTGCCATCATTTCTCTTTACCATAAATCAAAACATTTCTCTGGTGGAATTATATTAGTAGTTTTTACTTTAGTGTTCATCTTAATATATGTTTCTTCCTTAAGGTGTTTGCATCTTAACATTCTCTCTAACATTAGCATTTGTCTTCATAAATGGAATTTTAGTCATCAGGGTGAAAATTATGTTTTGCCAGGAGCCACACCAAGCTTCATTAACACATACACTGTCACCTCTCATATGCACTTGTATTTGTACTTGTACAGGGGCATGGGTGTTAAGAGTGAGGCTAAGCTGCGTGTTTTATAACAGAGACTTAATTTTTTCTTTCAAGTTTTCATGTACCTTAAACAATTAGACCTGATAAGTAAGGTTGGCCTTGGTTTTATCATCTGGCCAGTATTGGGAATGGATCTTTAGAAGCAAAGGGAAATGATATGGGATTCATGCAACTTTACCATTTGTCTTAAGTAGTTTCAGTGTGAACCAAAAACATATTTGTAAAATAAAAAGTAGCAGCTAAGTAGGGCTGTAGTTCATCTTGTTTTCATGCTAGCATAATGTACTATCTCTGAACACTAGATTCTTGGATTAGTACTATTTACTCTAGGATGATATGTGATATGAGGACCGTCTTGGACTTTATTTATGATCATTTATTTACAAAAGAGCAAAAAGAACATTGTATTGTGGCTTTACTCATAAGGCAGTCCTATGGCAAAGACTTCAGAATATAATGAGACAATAGAGATTCATAAAAATAAAGCAAAGATCCATGAATTTTGAGTTACAATGTACATTAATATTTAATAATATTTGTATTTCAGGTCAGTTGCTCCGATTAAAAATGTTTCGAGAGGATCATGGGTCATGGATGACAATGTTCTTCAGCACAATTCTCTTTCTCTTCATATTTTCTCACATATACAACACGATTCTTCTGATGGATGGAAACATGGGGTAGGTTATATTTCCCCTTTCTACTGTGGTGAGTGTTGTGTTTGAAACTCAAAATAATTTAAGAATTTTTTAGCTTATAGTAGTCTGTCTGCTTTACAAATATTCTGCCCTAAGAAGAAGGAGTATTTTGTGTATTTTTCTTAACTAAGACATTAAAGTTTTTTTTTTTTTCCAGGAAGCGTATACTGCATTACAATATTTAGATTTTGTTCTTTATCCTTTAGGACTTTTGTATAGGGTGGTGGGAGGGCAGGTACTAATTTCATTAAACTGACAAGCGGGTATAAGACTCAGGAAATCTTATTGATTTGCATATATTCAAATGATTCATAGAGTGGGGCTAAGATGAAGGTTTCCAGGTTTGCAATTTCATTGGTCTGCAATGCCTGGCTAAATAAAAGTGTTTGGTACAGGAGGCATTTTCTTTAACTCTCTTGACAGTCCTGTGAGAGAGAGACTTTTGTTATTAATAGGTTGTTTTAAAAGTGGGCCACAGCTGGGCGCGGTGCCTCATGCTTGTAATCCTAGCACTTTGGGAGGCTGAAGTGGGCAGATCACAAGGTCAGGAGATCGAGAACATCCTGGCCAACATGATGAAACTCCATCTCTACTAAAAATACAAAGATTAGCTAGGTGTGGTGGTGTG
>NW_012099954.1:526992-539502 GCF_000951045.1 Mandrillus leucophaeus
AAGATTGTGCCATTGCACTCTAGCCTGGCAACAAAGCAAGACTCCTTCTCAAAAAAAAAAAAAAAAAAAAAAATTAAGTGGGCCACCCTGTATTAACTCCTAGCTTGTGATACATACTTATCAAATCAGTAAGGCATGAAGATGTGCTAACAAGTAGTTGTATAACTTTTCTAAGTTTCTTCACTTCTTTCTTTCATTATATAATGAAACACAAGGATTGATCTTTTAGTATAATTTCCTCTTGGTTTGTTCTCAGTAGCTTTGTTTTGTTTTGTTTTTGTTTTTTTTTGACGGAATCTCGCTGTTGTCGGTCAGGGCTGGGGTGCAATGATGCAATTTTGGCTCACTCACTGCAACCTCTGCCTCCCGGGTTACAGCAGTTCTCCTACTCAGCCTCCCAAGTAGCTGAGATTATAGGTGCCTGCAACCACGCCTGGCTAATTTTTGTATTTTTTAGTAGAGATGGGATTTCACTGTGTTGGTCAGGCTGGTCTTGAACTCCTGACTTCAGGTGATCCATCTGCCTTGGCCTCCCAAAGTGCTGGGATTACAGGCGTGAGCCACTGCGTCTGGCCTGCTCTCCGTAAGTTTTGAGGCCAGAATATAAGGAGATTGGCTTAGTATTAAAATTAGATTTGTGACAATAATAAACCACTTTAGGTATTTGTTGTGTGTTGAAATAGTTACTGAGAAAGATTTTGATCTGTTTTCCCCAATAGATCAGAAAGCTAGGTAATATCCTTTTCTTCTAAATGTAGGCTAGGCAGGATTGTTGTCCAGTTCCATGGGAAACAGGGAACTGTTTTGATGTTACATATAGATTTTGGCCACCATTGTTCAGTACTGAGAGGGAAGCTCATTTAGAATTTCATTGTTTTTCCCTCACTAAAGGAGATGAATAGCAAAGGGAAAAATACATTCACATGTTTCATATTTTAGTTTATACTAACAAGTGATAAATTCAAGAATGTGATTTGAGAGAAAATGTTCAGGCTCTAGAAAGTTATTAAAATACTTTGTAATTATTTCTTGGACTTAGAATGATAGTTTTAGTAACATGTCTATTTTGAAGGCTCTCACCTATGGCTCGTCAGAATATGTCTCAGCCTTGGAGCAGTGCCTGTAATACTAGAATGGGTAATGGTTGGAGTTACCTAACACAGCCAAAGGTTTCTCTGTGAGTTTTTTTGTACTCAAAGCACTGAGAGCAGAAGGAGAAGGAACCTATGTGAAAACTACATTTTAAAAGTAATTGCTGGAAATAATACATTATATAATATATAAAATACATCTTTTGCTAAGAAGCTGACTTTTGATCTAATTCTGCTTGTTTTTTTATCTGGAGCAAATGAGGCCTGTGCTAACTGGAAATGCTTATTTTGAGGAAGGGGGGAACAGATTTGAAAGAAACAAATTAAATGCAATAAATAATTCCTTGTACTCTATAAAGCACTTAATAGCTGGAAATAAAATGAGAGCTAATAGTTGTTGAGCATTTACACCAGGCATGAATTATCTCAATTACATCTCTCAATTACTCTGTGGAATAGGAGTTATTATCTCTATTTTGCAGATCAAGAAACCGAGGACTAGAGAGGTTTTGCCACTTTATTGTTTAAAGAACACAGGTCTGATTGATGGTTGACCCTGTTACTCATTCACCAGATATCTATTAGCCTTTCTCTGTATTTTATTATTCAAGCAGAATTCGACAATTGAAAGAAGCAGGAGGTATGCTTAGGAAATAAGAGAATAGTTAGCCTACAGTTTATGTGTAGCCTAACTAAAATTGAAAGTGGTCTTTTTTATTCTCAGACTAAATACAATCTTACAGAGTTTTATGTAACTGTTGAACTCTTCATCATTATGCCTCATCTTCATAGGAAAACATCTTTTACTGAGAGGATATATTAAAGGTGCCACATTTTAGAAAAATTCATAGGAAGGGACAAATGGTTTAATTCTGCAGAAAAAATAAATCAAGGCTGAGCATGGTGACTTATGCCTATAATCACAGTGCTTTGGGAGGCTGAGGCAGCAGGATCATTTAAGGCTAGAAGTTTGAGACCAGTCTGGGCAACAGAGACTTTGTCTCTTACAGAAAATAAAAAACTTAGCTGGGGGTGATGGCACGCCCTGTAGTCCTAGCTACTTGGAAAGCTAAGGCAGGAGGATTGCTTGAGCTTGGGATTTCCAGGTTACAGTGAGTTATGATTGTGTCACTGCACTCCAGCCTAGGTGAAACAGTAAGACTGTGCCTCTGAAAAGAAAAATAAAAAATAAAAATTAAATCACCATTTATAAAAGATGTATTATTAACTTTTATGACACACATCATTTGATCAAGTGAGCACATTGCAATAGGAGTGTAAACTTGGAGGAAAATCAGTTCTTAGAGCAATTGGATACAACTGTGCTATTGGGGTTGTCCTAGAACACACCAGGTTTTCTGAGGTATTGCTTCATCCCATGTAGCACAGGGAATAATGGAGCCAGAGAGTGCAGTAAGGACAGTGGGCACACAGACATGACAAATAACTGGTTTTATATCAGAGGATTCCTGGTATTAGAGAGGAATTCAGGATTCTTTACACTGAATCTCATTTGCATTACACTGAATTTGTGGGGAGTCCAATGTTTCTTTGTTTATGAGTCTCTCTAGGAATATTGGCCTAGAATTATTTCCAAAAGGGTTTCAAGAATTTCCTATGATGGCTAGATCTGTGTTAATGTATTTTAGGATTCCTTTCCAAACTGGAGGAGTTCAGGACTAGAATGAATGATGAGTGACTGTAGGGTTTCCAAGGGGAAGAAGGAGTTTTCTTAGACTGGTCTGCGTTTTTTGTGCAGGTGTGCCAATTTTAGGAATGGGTATAAATTTAATCTAAGTTGGGGTCTCATGATCTCTCACTATAGAGAAAAAAATCCCTAGGTTTATCTAGACCAGAACTTCAAGAGTTTTTAGCCCAGAGTTGCCTGGCTCCTGTTTTCCTCATTACAGTGGATTCCCTGAAGTATGCACTAACTCTTATGGCTTTAGACAGCTCTAGGGAGCCAAGCTGAAAGGCAGTCAGATGGAGAGGGAAAGAGGTAAGTTAGCTGGTTGAGCTAAAAAGGATCAAGGCTCGAACAATCCGTATTTGTAGCACCACGAGGAAAAAACTTGTCCCAAATTTGACTCTCTTTCTGCACCTCAGTTCCTTACACCACTAAAGTGCTTCTTATTGTAACCTCATTTATTCTTTAAGTCACCAAGATGTAACTAAACTCATCATTTTACAAATGTTGAGGGTTCTGCGTGGAGAAGGTGCTGATCCTGGGCATAGTTTTGCATCTAGCCGTTTTATGAGGAACTTCTTTTTTTTTTTTTTAACAAGGTGGCAGACTAGGTAACCTGAAGCCTTGCCTACTACAAAATCTTTAGAACAGCTGGAAGAGATGAAGCAACTCGGTATACTCCTTTGAAATGTGTAGCTGAGTTTACCCAAAGGTCAGGAAAAATCCCAGAGGACAAAAATGCAGAAGGATCTGAAAACTGGGGCAGTAAGACTATGAACTGATAGATGAACTCAGATGCTCAGTGGAGTTGACTTAGGCACTTGAATTTTAACCTTTATGTAGGGACCAGAAACAAGGATTTGGCTCATATTAATTGAAAATAGAAGTTTCCACACAGATGGTCCTGCAAAGGGCTACAGTGGGAGCGGGGGGTGAAGTGGAAAACATGTACCTGTTAGCAGCACTGAATCATTGGATCTGCAGCAAACTGGATTTTTGCCTCATTGGAGGAAAGAATTCAGCTAAGGGACTTAAGGCAGAGTGAGAGATTGAGACAAGTTTTAGAGCAAGAGTGAGAGTTTATTAAAAAATTCTAGAGCAGGAATGAAAGGAAGTAAAGTACACTTGGAAGAGGGTCAAGCGGGCAACTTGAGAGATCCAAGTGCCCCATCTGACCCTTGACTTGGGTTTTTATACATTGGAAGGGTTCTGAGGTTTGCATTTCTTCTCCCTTGATTCTTCCCTTGGGGTGGACTGTTTGCATGCTCAGTGGCCTGCCAGCACTTGGGAGGGGCTGCATGTGCAGTGTGTTTACTGAAGTTGTGTGCATGCTCATCTGAGGCATTTTTCTCTTACCAGTCAAGTGTTCCCAGAGGAAGGTCATATTACCAGTTAAACTCTGCCATTTGGTCTGTTAGTGCACATGATTGAGCCCACTAGCCCAACTTCTGAGACCTTATGGGGAAGCTGCTGATCACCAGGAGTTTGCTGTCTGTTCGGAGACTCCCTTTCCGTGGCACTGGCTGTGACCAATTATTATTTTGGAGAGACTGTTTAACAACTGCCTATCACCTGATGGTTGCCTGACATTCCTGAGGAGGGCCCTCTCCTGCCCTGCTCATGTCTGCCTAGCTACCTACTCCAACAAAACCACTAAGCACAGTCGAGCATCAAAGCAACTTGTACTTAAACTGGGCTCTTGGGGAAAAATATCTCCCAGGGAACTGTTACCATAGGTGCAGTTTTGTGATTTTAATATACAGTTTCCTTTGGATTTTAGAACCTCAAAACATCCTCAGCTATTATAAATACTTCACCCAGTTTCAGGTTCTTACTTTTCTCTGGACACCCCTCCCCAAATAACTTGAATGCCTCCGTTTTATTATGTAGAGCAATTTAGTTCCCTTTTGCCTCAACTTCTATCCACTTCGATTTATCAAGGGCTTTTCTTTTCATGAAAAAAATCATATTAATGCATTTTACAGTCAAAGGAACCAATACTCTGATTTACTGCTTTCTCAGAATATGAAGGTGTCAACCTAAAAGGAAGAAACTGAGGCAAAATTAATGTAAGTAGAGTTTGTTTAGGCCAAGCTTGAGGACTGCAACCCAGGATCATAGATCCAAATGGCCCTGAATATATGCTTCAATTAACAGCAGTTATAAGTGTTTTTTGAACGGAAAAGAAGAGGCAGACTTTGAGTTGTTTACCAAGAATTTATATTAAAATAACACAAGCTGTTGATTGGCTATACAGCTGGTCAGGAACAAAATGACTTTAAACAATTGCCCCAGGCATGGGTGTGGTAGAGGCTGGGGGTGGGGTCTTGTGGGATTGAGGGCAATGACTGAAGTTCCATACTCATGACTTTCTGGGCCTGAGTACCTCACATAGCTCAGACTGCTCTGAACTATTTTATTTTTCTCAAAGGGGTTGTTACCCCAGTATTTTGCCTTTGTTTTTAAAATAACCATTGTCATTTTTAAAAATTCTGCTATCAGTTTAACGATCTCTTGTGGAACAAAGGGAAGATGTGGGGAGGGGCCAAGATGGCCAAATAGAAACAGCTCGGGTCTGCAGCAACCAGGCAGACCAACACAGAAGGCAGGAGGTTTCTGCATTTCCAACTGAGGTACCCAGTTCATCTCACTGGGACTGGCTAGGCAGTGGGCACGCCCCAGGGAGAATGAGCAGAAGCAGGGTGGGGCATTGCTTCGTCCGGAAAGTGCATGGAGCCTGGAGGAGCGGGGCCGGAGGGGGGGATCCTGCCTCCCCCAGCCAAGGGAAGTGGCGAGGGCCTGTGCCACCCCCCAGGGTTACTATGCTTTTCCCATGGATTTTTGCAATCCACAAATCAAGAGATTCCCTTGTGAGCCTACACCACTAGGGCCGTGGGTCTCAAGCACAAAACTGGGTGGCTGTTCAGACAGGCACTGAGCTGCAGGAGTTTTTTACATACTCCAGCAGCACCTGGAACTCCAGTGAGACAGAAGTGTCCACTCCTTTGGAAAGGGGGCTTAAGCTAGGGAGCCAAGTTGTCTTGCTCCGTGGCTCCCACTCCTATAGAGGCCAGTAAGCTAAGAACTACTGGCTTGAAATCCCTATTACCAATACAGTGGTCTGGAATCTGCCTGGAATGACCAAGTTGCTGGGGGGAGGGGCAGCTGCCATTACTGTGGCTTTAGTAGGCGGTTTGGGAGATTTGGACTGGGCAGAATTCTCCACAGTGCAGCAAAGCAGCTGTGACCAGACTGCTTCTCTAGATCCTTCCTCAGTAGGCAGAGCCTCCCTGCAGAAAGTCTGCCAACTCCAGTTAGGGGCTTACAGACTGAACTCTCATCTCCCTGGGACAGAGCACCTGTGGGGAGGGGTGGCTGTGGTCTCAGGTTCAGCAGACTTAATCTTTCTTGCCTGCCAGCTCTGAAGAGATTGGCTGATCCTGATGAGGGCAATTCCCTGACCACAGCACACCAGTTCAGGACTAGAATGAATGGTGAGTGGCTGTAGGGTTTCCAAGGGGAAGAAGGAGTTTTCTTAGACTGGTCTGCATTTTTTGTGCATGTGTGCTAAGGGACAGACTGCCTCAAGAGGGTCCCTGACCCCGTGCCTCCTGTCTAGGTGAGACCTCCAAATGGGGGTCGGCAGACATCTGATACAGGAGAGTTCTGGCTGACATCAGGTTGGTACCCCTCTGGGATGAACCTTTCAGAGGAAGGAGCAGGCCACAATCTTTGCTGTTCTGCAACCTCCACTGGTGATAACCTAGGTGAACAGGGTCTGGAGTGGACCCCCAGCAAACTGCAGCAGATCTGCAGAAGAGGGGCCTGTTAGAAGAAAAACAGAAAGCAACAACAACAACAGCAACATCAACCAAAAGACCCCACAAAAACCCCATCCAAAGGTCATCAGCCTCAAAGATCAAAGGTAGATAAATCCACAAAAATGAGGAAAAACCAATGCAAAAATGCTGAAAATCCCAGAAGCCAGAATGCCTCTTTTCCTCCAAATGATCACAATACCTCTCCAGCAAGAGCACAGAACACGGCTGAAGCTGAGATGGATGAACTGACAGAAGTAGGCTTTAGAGAGTGGGTAATAACTAATTTCACTGAGCCAAATGATTATGTTCTAACCAAATTCAAAGAAGCTAAGAACCATGATAAAAGATTATAGGAGCTGTTAACTAGAATAACCAGTCTGTAGAGGAACATAAATGACCTGATGGGTCTGAAAAACACAGCAAGAGAACTTTGTGATGCAAACACAAATATCAATAGCTGAATTGACCAAGCGGAAGAGAGAATGTCAGAGGTTGAAGACTATCTTGCTGAAATAAGGCAGGTAGACAAGATTGGAGAATAAAGAATGAAAAGGAATGAACAAAACCTGCAAAAATTATGGGACTGTGTAAAAAGATGGAACCTACAATGGATTGAAGTACCTGAAAGAGATGGGGAGAATGGAACTAAGTGGAAAAACACAATTCAGGATATCATCCAGGAGAACTTCACCAGCTTAGTAAGACAGACCAGTATTCAGATTCAGGAAATCCAGAGAACCCCATTAAGATACTCCACGAAAAGATCTATGCCAAGACACATAATCGCCAGATTCTCCAAAGTTGAAATGAAGGAAAAAATGTTAAGGGCAGCAAGAGAGAAAAGCGAGTTCACCTACCAAGGGAAGCCCATCAGACTAACAGTGGACCCCTATGCGGAAACCCTGCAAGCCAGAAGAGATTGGGGGCCAATATTCAACATTCTTAAAGAAAAGAAATTCCAGCCCAGAATTTCATATCCAGCCAAACTGAGCTTCAAAAGTGAATGAGAAATAAAATCTTTTTCAGACAAACAAATGCTGAGGGATTTTGTCATCACCAGGCCTGTCTTGCAAGAGCTCCTGAAGGAAGCAGTAAATATGGATAGGAAAAACCATTACCAGCCACTACAAAAACACACTGAAGTACACAGACCAATGACACAATGAAGCAACTACATTAACAAGTCTGCAAAATTAACCAACCAGCATCATGATGACAGGATCAAATTCATACATAACAATATTAACCTGAAATGTAATAAGGCTAAATGCCCCATTAAAAGACACAATGGCAAGCTGGATACAAAGACAAGACCCATCAGTGGGCTGTATTCAAGAGACATATCTCATGTGCAGAGACACACAAAGACTCAAAATAAGGGAATGGAGGAAAATTTACCAAGCAAATGGAAAGCAGAAAAAAGCAAGAATTGCAATCCTAGCTTCTGGTAAAATAGACTTTAAACCAACAAAGTTCAAAAAAGACAAAAAAGGGCATTATATAATGTTAAAGGGTTCAATTCAACAAGAAGAGCTAACTATCCTAAATATATATGCACCCAATACAGGGGCACCCAGATTAATAAAACAAGTTCTCAGAGACCTACAAAGAGACTTAGACTCCTACACAATAATAGTTGGAGACTTTAATACCCCACTGGCAGTATTAGACAGATCATTGAGACAGAAAATTAACAAATATATTCAGAACTTGAACTCAGCTCTAGACCAGGTGGACCTGATAGATATCTGCAGAACTCTCTACCCCAAAACAACAGAATATACATTTTTTTTTTTTTTAGCACCACATGGTACTTACTCTAAAATTGATCACATAACTGGAAGTAAAACACTACTCAGCAAATGCAGAAGAAATCGTAACAAAAGTCTCTCAGACCACAGCGAAATCAAACTGGAACTCAAGATTTAAAAGCCCACTCGAAACCACACAACTACATGGAAATTGAACAACCTGCTCCTGAATGACTCCTGGGTAAATAATGAAATTATGACAGAAATTGAGAAGTGTTTGAACCAAAAAAGAGCAAAGAAACAGTGTATCAGAGTTTCTGGGATGCAGCTAAAGCAGTATTAAGAAAAATGTATAGCACTAAATGCCCACATGAAAAAGCTAGAAAGATCTCAAATTGACACCCTAACATCACAACCAAAAGAACTAGAGAACCAAGAGGAAACAAACCTCATAGTTAGCAGAAGACAAGAAATAATCTCAGAGCACAACTGAAGGAGATAGAGACATGAAAAACCCTTCAAAAAATAAATCCAGGAGCTGGTTTTTTGGAAAAAAAATCAATATAGTAGATCACTAGCAAGACTAATGAAGAAGAAAGGAGAGAAGACCCAAATAAACACAATCAGAAATGAAAAAGTGGATAACACCACTGACCCCACAGAAACACAAACAACCATCAGAGAATACTATAAGCAACTCTGTGCACATAAACTGAAAAATCTAGAAGAAATGGATAAATTCCTGAACCCATACACCCTCCTAAGATTGAACCCAGAAGAAGTTGAGTCCCTGAATAGACCAATAATAAGTTCTGAAATTGAGAGAGTAATAAATAGCCTACCAACCAAAAAAAGCCCAGGTCCAGAATTCTACCAGAGGTACAAAGAGGAGCTGGTGCCATTTCTTCTGAAACCATTCCGAACAATTGAAAAGGAGGGAATCCTCTGTAACTCATTTTATGAGACCAGCATCATCCTGATACGAAAACCTGGCAGAGATACAACAAAAAAAGAAAACTTCAGGCCAATATCCCTGATGAACATTCATGCAAAATTCCTCGATAAAATATTGGCAGACTGAATCCAGCAGCACATCAAAAAGCTCATCCACCACAATCAAGTTGGCGTCATCCCCAGGATGCAAGACTGGTTCAACCTACGCAAATCAATAATGCAATTCACAACATAAGCAGAACTAAAGACAAAAACCACATAATTATCTCACTAGACACAGAAGAGTCTTTTGATAAAATTCAACACCCCTTCATGTTAAAAACTCAATAAACTAGGTATTGAAGGAACACTTCAAAATAGTAGGAGCCATTTATGACAAACTCACAGTCAATAACATATTAATAACATACTGAATGGGCAAAAACTGGAGGCATTGCACTTGAAAACTGGCACAAAACAAGGATGCCCTGTCTCACTAGTCTTATTCAACATGGTGTCGGAAGTTCTGGCCAGGGCAATCAAGCAAGAGAAAGAAATAAAGGGTATTCAAGTAAGAAGAGGAAGTCAATTCGTCTTTGTTTGCAGATGACATTATCCTATACCTAGAAACCCCATCATCTCAGCCCAAAAGCTTCTTAAGCTGATAAACAACTTTAGTGAAGTCTCAGTGTGTCCGGAATTGGTGGGTTCTTGGTCTTACTGACTTCAAGAATGAAGCCGCGGACCCTCACAGTGAGTGTTACAGTTCTTAAAGATGGTGTGTCCGGAGTTTGTTCCTTCACACATTCAGATGTGTCTGGAGCTTCTTCCTTCTGGTGTGTTCGTGGTCTCGCTGTCAGGAGTGAAGCTGCCGACCTTCGTGGTGAGTGTTTTAGCTCTTAAAGGCAGCGTGTCTGGAGTTGTTCATTCTTCCCGGTGGGTTTGTGGTCTCATTGGCTTCAGGGGTGAAGCTGCAGACCTTTGCGGTGAGTGTTACAGCTCATAAAGGCAGCGCGGACCCAAAGAGTGAGCAGCAGCCAGATTTACTGCAAAGAGCGAGACAAGGAAGCTTCCACAGTGTGGAAGGGGACCCAAGCGGAGTGCCGCTGGTTGGCTCAGGCAGCCTGCTTTTATTCCCTTATCTGACCCCACCCACATCCTGCTGGTTGGTCCATTTTACAGAGAGCTGATTGGTCTGTTTTGACAGAGTGCTGATTGGTGTGTTTACAATCCTTGAGCTAGACACAGAGTGCTGATTGGTGCGTTTATAATCCTTGAGCTAGACACAGAGTGCTAGACAGAAAAGTTCTGGAAGTCCCCACTAGGTTAGCTAGATACAGAGTACCAATTGGTGTATTTACAAACCTTGAGCTAGACACAAAGTGCTGATTGGTGTATTTACGATCCTCTAGCTAGACAGAAAAGTTCTCCAAGTCCCCACCAGATTAGCTAGATACAGAGTGCTGACTGGTGCACATACAATCCTCGGGCTAGATATAAAAGTTCTCCAAGTCCCCATCCGGCTCAGGAGCCCAGATGGCTTCACCTGGTGGATCCTGCACCAGGGTGGGGCTACAGGCGGAGCTGCCCGCCAGTCCTGAGCCACGCCTGCACTCCTCAGTCCTTGGGCTGTCAATGGGACCAGGCGCCACGGAGCAGGAGGCGGCGCCCGTCAGGGAGGCTCGGGCCTTGCAGGAGCCCACCAGCAGGTGGGGAGCTCAGGCATGGCGGCCTGCAGGTCCTGAGCCCTGCCCCATGAGGAGGCAGCTAAACCTGGCGAGAATTTGAGTGCAGTGCTGGTGGGCAGGCACTGCTGGGGGACCCGGTGTGACCTCCACAGCTACTGGCCCTGGTGCTAAGCCCATCACTGCCCTGGGCTGGTTGCGCCGGCGGCTGCTCTGTGTATGGGGCCCACGGAGCCTGCACCTGCACCTGCACCTGCCGGAACTCTCACTGGCCCACGAGCACTGCCCGCCTCTCCCTCCACACCTCCCCGCAAGCAGAGGGAGGCAGCTCCAGCCTCAGCCAGCCCAGAGAGGGGCTCCCACAGTGCCGTGGTGGGCTGAAGGGCTCCTCAAGTGCCTCCAGAGTGGACATCAGAGGCAGAGGAGGCGCTGAGAGTGAGGGCTGCTAGCACATTGTCACTTCTCATCAGGATACAAAATTAATGTGTAGAAATCGCAAGCATTCCCATAGATCTACAGCAGACAAGCAGAAATCCAAATCATGAATGAACTCGCATTCGCAATTGCCACATATAGAATAAAATACCTTGGAATACAGCTAACAAGGGAAATGAAGGACCTCTTTAAGGAGAACTACAAACCAGTCAAGGAAATCAGAAAGGTCACAAGCATATGGAAAAACATTCCATGGTCACGGATAGGATAATCAATATCATGAAAATGGCCATACTGCCCAAAGCAATTTGTAGATTTAATGCTATTCCCATTAAACTACCATTGACACTCTTCACAGAATTAGAAAAATGTATTTTAAAATTCATGTGGAACCAAAAAGAGCTCACGTAGCTAAGAAAAGCGTAAGCAAGAAGAACAGAGCTGGAGGTATCACGCTATGATGCCTTTAAACTTACTACAAGGCCACAGTAATCAAAACAACATGGTACTGGTACAAAAACAGGCACATAGACCAATGGAACAGAATAGACAACTCAGAGATAAACTTGCACATCTACAACCATCTGATCTTCAATAAACGTGACAAAAACAAGCAATGGGGAAATGATTTCCTATTTAATAAATGGTGCTGGGAGAACTGGCTAGCTATATGCAGAAAATTGAAACTGAATCCCTTCCTTACACCTTATATAAAAATTATCTCAGGATGGATTAAAGCCTTAAATGTAAAACCCAAAACTATAAAAACCGTAGAAGACAATCTAGGCAATACTATTCAGGACATAGGCATGGGCAAAGACTTTATGATGAAATTGCTGAAAGCAATTGAAACAAAAGCAAAAATTGACAAATGGCATCTAATTAAACTAAAGAGCTGCTGCACAGTGAATGAAACTGCCATCAGAGTGAACAGACAACGTATGGAATGGGAGAAAATCTTTGCAATCTGTCCATCTGTGACCAAAGTCTAATATCCAGAATCTATAAGGAACTTAAGCAAGTTTTCAAGGTAAAAACAAACAACCCCGTTAAAAAGTGGGCAAAGGATATGAATAGACACTTCTCAAAAAAAAAAAAAAAAAAAAA
>NW_012099954.1:539572-670834 GCF_000951045.1 Mandrillus leucophaeus
GCAAATCAAAACCACAGTGAGATACCATCTTATGCCAGTCAGAATGACAGTTATTAAAAAGTCAGGAAACAACAGATGCTGCTGAGGTTGTAGAGAAATAGAAACACATTTTCACTGTTGGTAATGTAAATTAGTTCAACCATTGTGGAAGACAGTGTTGTGATTCCTCAAAGATTTAGAACTGAAAATACCATTTGATCCAGCAATCCCATTACTGGGTATATACCCAAAGGATTATAAATCATTCTACTATAAAGACACATGCACACCTATGTTCATTGCAACGCTATTCACCATAGCAAAGACATTGAATCAACCCAAATACCGATCAGTGATAGAATGGATAAAGAAAATGTGGTACATACACACCATGGAATAGTATGCAGTCATAAAAAGAAATGAGATCATGTCCTTTGTAGGGACATGGATGAAGCTGGAAGCCATAATCCTCAGCAAACTAATGCAGGAACAGAAAACCAAACGTTGCATATTCTCACTTATAAGTGGGAGTTGAACAATGAGAACACATGGACACAGGAAGGGGAACAACACACACTGGGGCCTGTTGGGGAGGGGTGGGAGTGGGAGAGCATTAGGGAAAAGAGCTGATGCACGCTGGGCTTAATACCTAGCTGATGGGTTGATAGGTGCAGCAAACCACCATGGCATACATTTACCTATGAAACAAACCTACACATCCTGCACATGTACCCTAGAACTTAAAAAAGAAAAAAGCAATAAAAAAGGGAAGATATTCAAATAAAAAGGGACTAGGCAATCAACTATATTAAAATGAGAATTATATAGTAATCACAGTTGAACTTTTGCAGTGACTGTACAATATGCTGCATTATTTATATATAGGAATGAAGCCTTGAGAAAATGAGACATCAATAGAAAACTATTTTGTTTCATAGTAATGGGATTTGACTTAATTAAAAATTATTCCAAATACGTTTTCTAATTTCCTCTCTTTTCAACTATGTACCCTGAACCAGTCTATTTAGAAATTCTCTATTTGGTATTAATAAAGAGAGGCGTGCTCTCAAGTTCAGGTCACAATCTTTATTGACTAGAAACTGAAAAGGTCAACCAGGGCTGGGAAGGATTTTTCGGTTTTGGGTACTTCAAACACTTTTTGAAGTTGTCTTTCTGAATAATTTCTTAGTAATGTAATTTTTATAGCATCCATAGTATAAAGTCCTAATTTAGGAAAGGCTTGCTTGGTCTTTTCAAATATTCCTGCTCCCCAAAGGTTGGTAATGTATAATGTACAAGGAAGGAAGTGGTGGGGGAAGCAGTGCATCAACACCATGATGTTGATCAGAATATTCTGAAAAGAGCCACTTGATGGCAGCAAAAGGCATGTTTTCAGCACTGATTGTCTCATTAATGAATCACAGGAAAAGAAGGGAATCTTCCCCCTTCTGAATTTCTGAAACTTGGTGTTGAAATATTCTCCTGTTGTGTTGTTCATGGGCTTTTTGAGGAAATCTACATAGTGAATTCTATGATAAGCACTTGTTATTTTGTGATGTGCTTGGCCCCTTTTACTTTATGTTCTAAAACAGGTTTAAATAACAGTATGTATAGATACTTATATGCTTGCATATACATCTGTATGTTTATAGTTATTTTAGTATTATAATGATAAATACAGTGTTTAGCACTGAGGGAATTAGACATTTGACTTACTGGTAAAAATTCCTCTGTGAACTGGAATGTTTCCAAAGAGTGCGTACTGTTTAGGGCAGGATGTGCAGAAGCTGATGTTTTCTAGTGTTAATCACAAGGGAAAGTTCCATTTTTCCTGATACAAAGCCTTTTCCAGAGAATCAATTATCAATATTAATACATCACTATGTGTTAAGATTCAGAGAGAGAAATTGAGAAAGAAGACAAAGTGATGCAGGCAATTTTGAAAATAAATGTTACTATTCATATTAAGGACCTGAACAATGTGAAGGTATGGGTTAGGTGGTGACTGTAATGAGAATGGAATAGACTCGGTCTCTCTGTTCTGTTTCCTTTTTGATAAGATTTAGTAAGAAGTCACATGGAGAACTCATCTGGCTGGGTATGGTGAGTACCCTCAGTAAGTGTGATCTGACCAGGACGACTGCACCAAGGGAGGTGGCAGAAGAGAATATCTGAAATGGAGGCTTTCCTAAAATGTAAAATGCATGGTTTCTATGTACTGAGGGGGCAGCAAAAGCAAGCAAGGATGAATAGGAAAAATAAACGAGGGAGAGACTGGCATAGACTTGGAAGGCTGAAAGAAATTGTTCAAGATCTAATTAAATTCCACGCACCATGCTGACTTAGGCCTTAGCTTCTGGAGCTCTTACATTTATCCTGATTTTTAAAAGAATGACTAATACACTGGTTCATAAGTATGAAAAGACTCTCTGATTTGTAGCTCCAGTTTCTATCTTCACAGCTGTAGGCTTCAGCACGTAATTTTTCTCAAGGCTTAATTATTTAGTGGAAAAAAATCAGGGTGAATTTTTACTTCAAGCAGTTTATTTTTAATTTAAAAATTTTGTTAAGTTCACTATTTTCAACAGCTTCAGTAATGCTTTCTGATCCCTTACACAAACTTTTTTCTTATTCTAGCCAATAATGATTGAGTAGTAGGAGTCCAGGTGCACATTTTTACTGATAAGAACTGCGATTTTCACTTGTTGTTTTTCAAGTAATAAGTTGGTCAACCTGCTGCCATTGTTTACACCGGTAGCTTCCTTCCAAGGAAGGAATGTTTGTGTTTGCTTCTTTGTTTTATTTATTTTGGGAGGTGGTATTTGTTTTATTTAATTTATTTTGGGAGGCGGTAAGAAAAAATTTAAATTTAATAAACTATAAGTGACCTAAACTGATGAAACTATTAAAGTACAAAGCTACCAATTGTAGCAAATTAAAAAAAAGAGATACAATATGATTTCCGAATGGAGGACTGGGAAAGGGTTCAGGAGCTGGTGTGGGAAGAGGGCCGAGTTGTATGTTTTAATGAAACCCAGAACTCCTTGATTCAATAGCTGAAAAGCTTGATTGGCTGCTCATACAAGGCTGGATGCAAATTCTGCTGGAGTGGTGCTTTAGATAATTTGTTGGGTTCACTCTTAATTAGGCTAAACATTGACTTGCTTGTACGATTAATTCACAATAATAGCACAATTAATTACTAAGGCTGGGAGTAAGGGGCAGAGCTAGTTGCCGAGAATGGGCTGGTGACAAGAAAGGCTGGAAATGAATGGCTGATTCTGGTCAAGAGGATTGACCCAGGGAGGCCCTGGAGAGGGAGGTGGAATAAGGGGAGAGAGAGAAGGAGGGAGAGGGAAGAGGGGAAGAGGGAAGAAGAAGAAAGAGAAAGAGAAAGAATGAGACTAGACTTATTTAGCTAGAGGAAACAGCAATAGGGCACTGTTTGCTGCTGTTAATATTATTGGTTTTGCATTACTTGGTTTTAATAGTACAAAGGTAAAATGGCACAGCATATCCAAATTATCACAAGTTCAGTTAGTGTTGTTTGAATTGGTGAAGTTTTAAAACATTAATGAAAAACATAATCAATGTTGCATCCTTGTTACTCTATGCGAGTGCTTTATTAGCTTTTCAGAATGGACACTGATTTGACACACTTAAGAGGTGTTCTGTGGTCATTATTCATGGTTGTTTACTCCAGCTCTCTTATTAAATATTTTATCAGCTTGTTAGAGGGGGAAAATTCTGATCTGGCAAATAAAATAGTTGGATGTTAGCCCCATCTTAACTACATGGAGGCAAAAATAATGCGGAAAAGTTAGACAGTTTTCTCATTTTCTAGAAATGAGTTATATTATTTATAATTAATGATATTAATAGTGATATTAATATCACTATTCCTGACATCATCATCATCATGATTAATCTGGGGGAAATGCATGCTTCCAAAGTGAAGAGGCAAAGTAAATTTTTAAGGTCGCAAAAAATCTTGGTTGTCTTTGACCTTATTTTTTTTATGTTGGAGGCAGTGTGATATAATAGAAACAGCATGGACTTTTGTCCCGGCATTCTTTAGCCTTGTGACTCTGAGTAAACTATACTTTCTGAGCCTCAGTTTCCTCAAGTGTAAAATGAGGATGTTAGTACCCGTTTCAGGGTTGTTGTGACAATCAAGGAAGATAATAAATGCAAAACAATTGGCACGATGCCCACCATATAATGAACTCTTGATAAATATTAGTAGCTATTATAATAACAGAAAATACGTATTTTAGTTGAAGTACTTTAGCTCTCAATAAATATTAATTGCTATAATAAAAACAATAAGTAATTTGACCAATATATGAAATGACCTAATTTATGGCAGTAATATTATTACATTATCATGCAATTGTAATAATTATTATTTTCATACAAAATGCCCAAATGAATACCTGGCCCCAGTAGGTCTTTAATAAATATGAATGTTTTATGCCGTAGTACTTAATGTGTAATCTTAAAGATACTTATGGAGTGAAATTAGCCCATGGAATATAGGACACCTGACTTGAATGCTATTGGAATGCATCTTTATGAAGGTAAATAAGCAGTTCCTTATTTGATTTTCCATAAATGAAAAGTAAATGTGAAAATCTACTATAATATTTCATTAGGGTTCACAAGTTACACATTTTATTAAATAACTAAATGATTATTTGATAATTCTTTTTAAAAAGTGGAAAAATTTGATAGAATTATGGATGATAGCTTGGGAATAACTCAGTGGCTTGTGTGTGTGCACATGTTGTGTGTGTATTCGTTGTCTAGAGCCCATATGATAATGAATATCTTTAGGTCTGTCTGAGTTCCTTCTTCCCAGTGGTGAATATGTAGGAAATAATTACTTTCTAGTCATGGAAAATTGATGTATATTGATAGCCTGAGGTTCACGGCTTACCAAAAGTTATATAGTCTGATTTAATAAATTAATAAGAGATGGCGCAGCACCATCTGAGAAAGTGATATTTCTGTGACAGTTTATTCTATGCGTTATTAACTATGTAGTTATTCTTGAGGAATTGATGAAAAACAGTAAACGGAGTCCTATTAAGAAAATATTTTAATTTTTAAATATTTTCCTCCTAAGGTAGCATCAGTGACAGTACAAGTGTATACAGTATCCTTGCTCCTGAGTTAGAAATGTCTACAAACTCTTCTACCCTTCCGGTACCAGGTCGGGAAGGTTAATATTGTTTTCATGGTGGACTTAAGTGAGCTGCCTGTACTTTCTTAAGAAGAGGATCACATCGGAATTGGTTAACTGTTCTCTATTTCATTTTCCTTTAGGCTACTGCCAGGGTACCCTGACACTACTTTTTCCTTTTATCTGGAGAAGCAAATATGCATAACATAATTAAGTTAGTGTCAGAAGACATGGGATTATGGGGCTTGAAAGAGCATAATATTTACAGTAGTAAAGTTCTTTAGAATTGGGACACTCAAAGACTGATACTGATTTAAGTAACATACTAAATTAATATCCTTATTTAATTTTATTTAATTTTAAGAACCACCACTTTATGTCATTTATAATAAAAGATCAATAAAATTAAAATATGAAGAAAGGGAAATATTGGATTTTGATATTTATTTTGTAGCCTCCACAGTTTAATTCTGTCTCCCTAAAATACATATTTTAAAAGATTAGGAGGGGTCGGGCGTGGTGGCTAATACCTGTAACCCAGCACTTTGGGAGACAGAGGTGGGTGGATCACAGGGTCAGGAGATCGAGACCATCCTGGCTAACATGGAGAAACCTTGTCTCTACTAAAAATACGAAAACAAAAAAAAATTAGCCAGGCGTGGTGGTGGGCACCTGTAGTCCCAGCTACTTGGGAGGCTGAGGCAGGAGAATGGTGTGAACCCGGGAGGTGGAGCTTGCAGTGAACCGACATTGCGCCACTGCACTCCAGCCGGGGCGACAGAGCGAGACTCCGTCTAAAAAAGAAAAAAAAAAAAATTAGTTCCTAGGCATGTTGCAAAGCGTACTTTATTCAGCATCCTATGTAGTAATAGGAAATAATACATATATAGCGCATATAAGATGCTTATATTCTTTTAGCAAAAAAGAATTAGTGTTTATTGCTTCAATATTGCCTCAGTATTTGATTGCTTATTGTTAATACATCTACATATGCATATTCTGTTATTTTAAACATATTATAAATTATATTTTAAATATACTACTTAATATATACTAGTATACACAATATATAATGTGTAATATCCATTGTTAGGTAATAAAATCTAGTTATTAAAGCGTTTTACTTTTATTAGAGAGTTTGATGTACAAACTAACCGCTAAGTATCCAAAATAAATCACTGATGATAAAAAGTTTTGAGTAACAAAGAGATACATTTTGAACTCTACAGAGGCATCTTAATCAAGTATGTGGATATATAGTTCATAACACTGAGACATCAACAACACTTCATAGAAGAGATCTTAAAGGAGCAACAGATGTGGTATTTCTGTTAGGATCCTGTCAAGTTAATACAGGGCTCAGCAGAAAAGAGATGAGCTAGGAAATTTCAGCTCCAGTTACAGTTTAAACACAGATTTCCCTAACATCAAACAGAGCTGGTTCAATAAGTAGGTCAAGCACACATTTTGTTGTAGCCACACAATGAGTGATGATGGCTTACAAAGACAAGGTAAGAATTTAGGACTAGAAGATGCAAGTCAAGGTTGGCATAATTGGAGATCCAAGTCAAGATTGTTATTTGTGGTAATAGTCTAAACTCATGGATTACTTAGGAATTAGCAGTAAGGTGGAGCTGAAGTCAGGAGTTTAGGAGAATTTAATGAACTCCATGGACCCACTACCTCCAGCCTCCCAAATTTTGTGTACAGTATGAGAGTGTTTACAGACTCACAGCCATTGAACTAAGTATCTCAGAATTAGGAGAGTAAACAGGAGATCTCAATGATAAGCTCTTAAAACTAATATGTATCAGTCAGGTTAGGTTAGATTATGCCTCAGTAACAAATAAATCCAACATCTCAGTGGTCTGAAACAACAGTTTATTTCTTGCTCTCACTACATTTTCATTGTGAGTTAGCTGGAGGGTTCTATTGCTTGTTGCTCTCTCTCTGGGATCAAGGCTGAAATAGCAGTTGTAATGTGGAAGGTTGCTCTCAGGGAGGTCTCAGAGTAGTCAGTAATTAAACATTCTGCCTTGAAGTGACATAAATCACTTCTGCTCACACTCTGATAAGAACTGATTATTTGGCCCCACCCAAGCACAAGGGCATGGTAAGTGCATGGGCTTGGGAGGAGTAGAACCAGAAGCATTTTCAGGAACAACTCCACTGACTACCACATGAGACCACTCCTACCTTTCAACTAGAAAGGGATTATATACCTTCTGATCTCCTACTTCTCCTTCCTAAAATCCTTCTCCACCTAACACACAATGTCTTTCTTCCTATGAAGGAAATATATAGAATATTTTAAAAATCATCCCATCTATGACTTGACATAAAAGGCGTGGATGCATTTCACATCAATATCTAGTTCTTTTTCCAGTTGTACATAGTGATACCAGTTGGCTAGTCAGGATAAGTATGCAATAATTGAACAGAAGAGAAATCTATTTCATGAGGAAGGTAAGATGTCAGGATTAGTAAGACACCGGACTGACTGATGGCTAGTATGCTCTGGTTGAGTTCTTACCTATAATTAGTACTGTATACATTCTGATATGGTGACTACATCCATTCTGATTGATACTTCTTATGCCATTTTGGTTCTAAACACTTTGAATGTCATCCCTAGTTAATAGAAACAAATTAGTTATTGAATTTCGAAGAAAAGGAACAGGTCAACAGGACCTTATGGAGATATGGATAAAACATGTATAATAAGTCAGAGGAATTATAAAATGCTATACCTTTTTATGTCTACAAATTGAAAATGAGTCAAGAACACAGTTGGAATTTGATCATTTAAAATAGAGGCTCCAACTGTGGCTGAACTTTTGCACTCGTCCTGGTTACCCTGGTAACAGGTTTCCTTTCTATGCTAGTAATATTAACAGTGTGAGTGAGGTAATAATTGGCAGTAGAGACATAGGTGTTCAAGTCAGCTCCTACTTCTGGGTAAGTTAGGAGTTTGCTGAAGGCAAAGGATGAGGTCATGAAGGGATGAATTTGAGTTAAAATAAGAAAAAGAATTAAGTTGAGCCTTATCTTGAAATTTTCTGAGCAAAGCCCTGCACATAGCATGTATTTCTCCTGATCTTGGTTGAAGTCAGGGTAGATAGTAAATCACGTGTATATTTGTATATCTCTGTGAGGTCTTCCATCACAGCCCAGAGGAAGCACTAGACTGGAAAATTGTAACCTGTGCAAATTGGCTTGGATTTGAGCCACTTGCTGTGTGGATTACTCTGCCTCCTCCTAGAGTTACCCAGAAAGTTCTCATCTGCCCAGAAAGTTCAAGAGGGAGTCAGAACAGGCTTGTTCATATTTTTCTGTGAATGTTGCTTACTTTCTATTTGATATTGTTCTTAGGCATATTGTATCCTTGCCAAATATATCTGTTCAAATTCTGCTTAATGGTCTGAGCCTTTTTTGCTTTCATTAAATACCTGTCAAATGTACACCACTGCTTGGACTGAGATTAGGAGGAGTCAGCATGAGCACTTAACTGTTTTTTCTTTTTACATTTTTGACTTTTATTTTAGATTCAGGGGGTACATGTGCAGGTTTGCTACATGGGTATATTGCATGACACTGAGGTTTGGGGTACGATTGATCCTGTCACCCAGGTAGTGAGCATAGTACCCAATAGTTAGTTTTTCAGCCCTAGCCCCACTCCATCCCTCCACCCACTAGTAGTCCCCAGTGTCTACTGTTGCCATCTTTATGTCCATGTGTACTGAATGTTTAGCTCCCACTTACAAGTGAAAACATGTGGCATTTGGGTTTCTCTTCCTTCATTAATTTGTTTAGTAGAATGGCCTCCAGCTGCACCCATGTTGCTGCAAAGAACATGATCTCATTCTTCTTTATGGCTGGGTAGTATTCCATGGCATATGTGTACCACATTTTCTTTATCTAATCCACCATTGATAGGCACCTAGGTTGATTGCATGTGTTTGCTATTGTGAATAGCTGAGTAGTTTACTCTTTCAATATCTGTTTTCTCTTTAAACCTTTCCCACTAGAAAAAGAAGAGGATAAGAGGTGCTTCCTCTATTCCACTCTTTAAAATTCCTGAGACAAAACCTAATAAAAACTGTAACATAAATAAATTAAAATAATACACGTTACCTAAAAATAGGATGGTTTTTAATTTGTTATTCAAATGAGGACACCTTTGAAAGTGAAAGAAAGTGCTGTTAGTAATAACACAGAAGAAAAGACATAGATTATGATGTCCATGGCTGACTCAATAATATAGTCACCATACCTAAAACCAGTAGGAGAGAACAGAGAGATAAGGAGGGAAGGAGAATTACCTTGGGATACTCTAAGGGGAAATCTTGGCCTTGGTGCACAATGAGTATTCATACTCGCTTGTGACTAATTTGCAGCCACGTTCAGTACTATTAATAATAGAGAACATGAAATTATTTTAAGATAAAAGCTCTTTTCCAGGAATAACTTGTATCAGGCTAACTATATAAAAATAAGTTACTAGGCAAAAGTAAAGTCATAGAAATCCATATTCATAGTGAAGCCTCAGAAATGGTCTTAGTGATTGACAAAAGAATTGTCAAAGTTAAGGACTAACTCACTAATTTGATTGCATTTTCTGTGCCCATGACAATAAAAATTTAAGAAAATTAAAATGAGCTCTACTTTTCTTAAGGCAAACCTGTCATGCCCTGCCTCAGATTTCAATAGGACTAAAGAAGAGTCCCTAGAATGTGAGAAATGACTATAACTGTGTAGTGGGCAGCCTCTGAGATGGTCTCAGTGATCCCACTTCCTGGTATTAGGCCCAGTCCTTTGCTCTTTTCCCCTTAAGTATAGGTTGAACCCAGTGGATCCCGCTTCTAATGAATAGAATTTGATAAAAGTAATGCCTCGTCGTCGTCGTCGTCGTCGTCTTCTTCTTCTTCTTCTTCTTCCTCTTCTTCCTCTTCTTCCTCTTCCTCTTCCTCCTCTTCTTCCTCTTCTTCCTCTCCTCCTCCTCCTCCTCCTCCTCCTCCTCCTTCTCCTTCTGAGTGAGGCGTCATTCTGTCACCCAGGCTGGAGTGCCTTGGCACAATCACAGCTCACTACAGCCTTGACCTCCTGCTCAAGTGATCTTCTCACCTCAGCCTCTTTGATAGCTGGGATTACAGGCATGTGCCACTGTGCCCAGCTAATTTTTTGTATTTTTTGTAGAAATGGGTTTCACATGTTTCCCAGGCTGGTGTTAAACTCCTGGGCTCAAGCGATCCTCCCACTTGGACTCCGAAAGTGCTGGTATTACAGGCACGAGCGACTGTACCCAGACACATGTTACTTCTGAGGTTAGGCTGGCTTCTGTCTTGCACACTCTTTCTTGCCCTCTCTCTGGGAGCCCTTACTCTGGGGGAAGTAAGCTGCCACATTGGCAGTATGTCGTCCTATGCAGAGGCTTCTGTGGCAAGCAGCTATCTCCAGATAATAGCCAGCAAGGACCTGAGGCCTGCCAACAACCTCATGAGGGAGTGGAAGCAGTTCCTTCCCAGATCAAGTCATGAGATGATTATAGCCTCAGCTGATGTGGTGATTATAGCCTTGTGAGAGATCCTCAGCCAGAGGATCCAGCTAAATTGTGCTGTGATTCGTGACCCACAGAAACCGAGATAATGAATGCTTTCTGTTTTAAACTGATGCATTTGGTAATAATTTATTCCCTAGCAGTGGATAACTAATGCACTGCATGTAAAATAAAATAGTGTGTTCTGAATGATGAAAATATACAGAAACATGCGTGAGCATGTGGACACGCACACACACAGAATGGCTACAAAATCCTTATGTGTTAAGGGTAAGAGTTTTTCCTATGCTCTCCTGCATTCTCTGTGCTGATTTTATTTTTTGCCCTATGTTTTTTCTGGATATTTTCTTCTGTTTATGGTAGGGGGACTTTAAAATAGTTCCACAGCATATTAGCAAATAAACAGAAGACTCAGGCATAGAGACCACATATGATATTAAACAGCATACATTTGGGAGAAGCACTATTGATCTTTCTTATTGAATGCAAATTTTTCCTGTGAGTTTTCATAAAGAGGATCTTCTAAAATGTAGAGAACATCTTCGGTGATATTCCTAACAACATCCTTACCGTAAATAGAACAATGAATTTTAGCTGGCTATTTCTTTTCAAGTCTGTCAGTATGGTCTTCATTTGCAGTTTTAAGGACTAGCCTAATTGTAGCATATGGCACCCAAGTGGAACTTACTAGCCTCCAAGGAGAATATCTTGCGTATTTGACTTTTTCGACAATATCAAGTGTCACGACAGAGGAGTTCATCAAATTTCTTCTGCAGATGGATGGTTGTCTTTTGGGAATGGTTTAAGTTCTACTTGTGACAAAGGAAAAAGTAATTGGCAGGTAACAACTTTTTTTCTGGCTATACAGTTCTGTGATTTGTTGTCTATAACTTAACTTTTAAATTATTTGTTCCAAAAAGGTAAATATTCAGCTTGAAAAACCTGCTGAAGGAAGATTAAGTCCAGGCTACTTCTCATCCTATTCTGCTATAGGGGTAGCTAAAACCCTTTGCAGAATTAAAAACAAAAATTATCTCTTTAGCACAATATAAATTATTACAGTCATCAGATTATAGGTGCCATGTACCACATTAATTTAGGAATAATGGTGTAATGCTGTTTCAGTTAGGCATGAAAAAGTACCTGTATTTAAAACTGTTTCCAGAATTGGCAGTTTTTATTGCAGCCTGCACATGGGGAAATAATTCTTACTAAAATCACTTAACACTTCCTCATGAGCTTTGTGTGACACGCGGATTTATGTGCATATCCTTTTAGTAGGAAATGAGTTTGAATTTTACTTTGGGAAGTAAGAATTATATTGTAAGCGGAAATATAAAAAGATATAATAAAACTGTTTCCAGCTGGTAACGTCACAGCATCACTAATCAAAGAAAGCACAACAGAGCCATAGAAATATCTTTTTACTTTACAGAATAAAGTAGAAAATGCACTTTAATTGCTGTCATGAAAAGATAGAAGCAAAATATTGTTTGTGGTAGATGTCTGTTAGTGTGCAGTAAAGATTTATCGACTCTTTAAAAATTAATTTAAAATTGGCCAGGTGCGGTGGCTCATGCCCATAATCCCAGCACTTTGGGAGGCCAAGGTGGGTGGATCACGAGGTCAGGAGTTCAAGACCAACCTGTCCAAGATGGTGAAACCCTGTCTCTTCTTAAAAAAAAAAAAAAAAAATAGCTGGGCATAGGGACGGGTGCCTATAATCCCAGTTACTCGAGAAGCTAAGGCAGAGAATTTCTTGAACCTGGGAGGCAGAGGTTGCAGTGAGCTGAGATCGCGCCACTGCGCTCCAGCCTGGGCGACAGAGTGAGACTCTGTCTCAAAAAAAAAAATTCATTTAAAATTATATTTCCATCCTTGTATGAAAACTCTTGGAGGCTTCTGGCATTCACCTTGTACTTCTTCCATTCTGTCACCTGGCAACTTGCTGAATATTCCTTCTCTCTCACTAAAAGGTTTCTGTGCCTGTCTCACAGTCTTGGTCTTTGCTTGAAGTCTTGCCATCATCTTGGGTGTTTCTAAAATCCACACAGTCACCTAGGGACTCTGTCAAACCATCCAGTGGATTGGATGTTTCCCAGTCATTATTCTACTTAACCTGTTTCTCTCTCCATCCCTTGACACTTATCACCATTCCTGCCTCCTGGAAATACTGTATTTCCTTGGTTCCTAACACCATTCACTGCCTTCCTCTCTTTAATTTCTCCTCTAGATATAGCAGTACCTCCTTATCCCCAGTTTTTCTTTGCAGTTTCAGTTACCTGTAGCCAACCATGATCTGAGAATATTAAATGGAAAGCTCCAGAAATGAAGAATTTGTAAGTTTTAAGTTGTGAGTCATTGTTAGTAGCGTGATGAAGTCTTGTGCCATCTGCCTGGGATGTGAATCACCCCTTTGTTCAGCATATCCACATTGGATATGCAGGAGGCAGGTTAGTCACTTAGCCACCGTCTCGGTTATCAGATTGACTGTCAGTGTACAACAGTGCTTGTGTTCAAGGGACTCTTATTTTACTTCATAATGACCTCTGCATGCAAGAGTAATGATGGTGGCATGTTGTTATAATTGCTCTACTTTATTATAAAGTATTGTTGTTAAGTTCTTCCTCTGTCTAATTTAGAAATTAAGCTTTATCATAGGTATGTATATATAGGATAAACCAGTATATATAGGGTTCAGTATTACCTGTGGTTTCAGGCATCCACTGGTGGACAAGAGGGGACTACTGTACTGCTTTTCAGTTTTTTTTGGGCTCTCATCACTCAGAATTTTAATCTTGTTTTCTTACTCTGGTTAGGCTACTTGTATGGACCTACCTTTGTAGCTTGATTGACTATCTTTATGCAGGAGATTCTAAAATATACATGTCTACCCTTAATTTTTTTTTCAGCTGAATATCATACTGGCTACTAGAAACATCCATTTGAATACATCAACAGTATTCAACCTGGATAGTCTAAAATTGAACTCTTCACTTCTCTCACCCTACCCTTGCCACCTTCTCTGTTCCATATCAACAAATAGCACAGTTATGTACCCAGTAGCTAAGGCCAGACTTAGGTGTGTTGTTCATTCTTTTTTTCTTCTCCATTATCTCATGCATGAAGTAAATCACAAAGGCTTATTGATTCTACCTGCTAAGTATCTCTCAAATCCATTTAATTAGTCCTACCTTACTGCTATTCCCCTTATTATTTCTTTCTTGGATTACTGCAACAGATGTCCTTCCTAGTTCAGTATGTTCATGTGGTGGTAATTCCTCTAAAACATTTATGTCCTTACATCCAACTCTTCAGTGAACAACTTATCATTGTCTTCAAGATTAAGTCCAAGTCCTTCCCATGACTTTTACTACTCTAAGTAACAGCCCCAGCTTATCTCATCATTCTGCTCTTCTGTTATTTTTGCCCAAAGGCTAAGTTCCATCCAAAGTGAACTTCTTTTAGTTCTATGAAGAGGACTTTCTTTTTCATACCTCTAGGTCTTGAAATAAACCCCTTCAGCCCCTACCCTCCATGCCTTCACTGCCTATACCCTGGCAAGCTCATACTTACTCAGGTCTCTGCTTAGACATCACTTCCTCTGGGAAAACTTTCCTAACACCTTAAGGTCAGGTAAAATGTTTCTTCTGGATGTTCCCATGGAACCATGTGTCACTTACATCATAACATTTAGCACACCATGTCCCTCCCACCTCCAGTACTCTAGATGAAAACTATTTTTTATGTGGCAAGAACAGTTAACATGAGAACTATCCTCTTAACAAATTTTAAAATATACAATGCAGTATTGTTAACTATAGGCACAGTGTTGTACAGCAGATGTCTAGAGCCTAATCATCTTGAATAACAAAAACTTTATACTCATTGATGAGCAACTTCTCAGTACCCCATCCCTCCAGCCCCTGGCAACCACTACTGCATGCCTTGCTTTTATGTGTTTGAATATTTTAGATACCTCATATAAGTGGAGTCAAGTTTTTTTGTTTGCCAGTTCTTAATTGGATTATTGGCTTCAGAGTAGAGCCCTTGGAGGAATAGGGCCAGGATAGCATGCAGTTTTGGGGCCTAACAAGCAGGCATAGCTGAAGGCAAAGACAAGTCCCCAAAATTAAGGGTGCCATTTTATACTGGATCTTGGATCCCCAACAGGAAGGAGATACTATGGGAGAAGACAGCACATATCATGCATTTCATTGCAAGGCAACCCACAGCCAATCAACTTCCTTTGTAATTAGTCCATCCCCCATGGGGGATAGACCCCATCTCAGTGGGGGTGGGGGGATATTTCTGTATCCAGAGTTAGTTCCTTCTGGTGAGTTCTTGGTCTTGCTGACTTCAAGAATGAAGCCACGGACCTTCACGGTGAGTATTGCAGCTCTTAAAGGTGGCACAGACCAAAAGAGTGAGCAGCAGCAAGATTTATTGTGAACAGCAAAAGAACAAAGCTTCCACAGCATGGAAGGGTACCTGAGTGAGTTGCTGCTGCTGGCTGGGGTGGCTAGGTTTTATTCCCTTATTTGTCCCTGCCCAAATCCTGCTGATTGGTCCATTTTACAGTGTGCTGATTGGTCCACTTTACAAACCTCTAGCTAGCCACAGAGTGCTGATTGGTGCTTTTTTACAGAGCACAGATTGATGCATTTTACAAGCCTCTAGCTAGCCACAGAGTGCTGATTGGTGCATTTTTACAGAACACAGAATGGTGCATTTTGCAAACCTTTAGCAAGCTACGGAGCGCTGATTGCTGTGTTTTTACAGAGCACTGATTGGTGCATTTTACAAACCTAGCTAGCTACAGGACACTGATTTGGTACATTTTACAATCCTCTTGTAAGACAGAAAAGTTCTCCAAGTTCCCACCTGACCCAGGAAGTTCAGCTGGCTTCACCTCTTATTTCCATATCTTTCAGGTGACCAAGAGTATGCTTCTGTGATTCAAATGTGCAAACAATTAAGTATCCCTCCCTATTAGCTATCGTTTAAAGTTTATTTCCTACCTAGTTATTACACACCAAAGCTCTCTCATAATATGAAGTAATTTGATACCCCCAAAACTAAAAACTCAGATAACACAGTGTAAAACAGAATGGAGCCTATGATTTTGAGAGGGAATTCTCTGCTTTTATAATTTCTAGGATTTCATGAGGAAAACAAGTTTTTCCAAAACAGGGTCTGTTACACCTCCTTTGTTTTTCCCAAGGAGTCCCAGGCTACCAGAATTTATCTTAAGGCCTCTCATGTGTGCTTTAAGAGTGGCAAGACAAAAAATGGAGAATAATAATTCAGTCGACTGAGAAGGAAAAAAAATTTCCAGAAAAATAAGATCCAAGAAGAGAAAAACATAAAGGCCTTTTAAATATACTTGTAACTTGGATATCCACTTGTAATTAAGCTGAGCACTCTTTAAGAAAATCCTTTTAAATCCCTTGTTACTTGACTTTAGCCAGGCCAAGCAGTTAAGATTTTTGGCTTTTGAACTTTACAAAAAGTAACCTCACAGGTGAAACCAAGAGGCCTTAATTAGGTTATGACTTAACTGCGAGTGTACAAGGAATTTTCAAAGGGGGTGATATGGAGCTTTTGAAACTGTCATTTCATTTGGTTGAAAGTGTGACACAAGACCAGCAGCTCTTTGCAATGGCTTGTAATTTCAGATTATCATATACTTACTGCTGCAAGAGCCTGGTATTCAAAGCTGCTACAGCAATTTGGGGTCTTGGCTTTGGACTGGTTTCCAAGATGCTATAATTCTTTCTGGGACACTTATTTAGAAGTCTAATATCAAGGAAGCCACATGTGAACTTCTTCGACTATTCCTAAATCAGGATCATAACCCATTTTTATACGCCACATTATAGTGACTTTAAAATCTTTTAAGTAGAAATATTTGCTTGGGTAGTGAGACCTTTTTAGAAGCAAAAAAAAAAAATACTATTTTGTATCTTTTTTGTCAGTTTAAATTATGTTAAACAAGAAGTCTTTTGAATTTTACCAGAATTTACTTGGCTCTTTCTACAGAACTTTTGTAGTCATCAGACCATAGAAAGAGGGCTTGTTTAAATTGAATCAAGTAACTTTTTCTATTCCCTTCAGTGAGTTGACTTTAAACCACAGTTGGAAGACAACAGTTTCCTGCCTTTGTCGGGTTCTGGAAAGATTTATTTGTTTCACTACCTGTTTCTTCACCTGACACAGAGTGGTGGCACATTATTGTTTTTACTCGGGGACTGCAGTGTCTAGAGAGACTCTAATTGCACTTCTGTAGTTGAATCCCAATATTAAAGGCTTTTAAGTAAACTTCAGCATTTTAAATCTGACTTTATTCAGAAAAACTTTTCCTTTTATAGGAGAATATTAATATTATGTATTTAAAATTAAGGGATATATAGCTGGGAATTAGCCTTTAGAAAGTATGTTTTATAAAGGACTTGTTTTAATTCTGAGTTCTTGTTTCTATCACATGTTTTAAGAAAGTGCTGAATGATTGATTAAATAAATTTTAGATTGGTTGACACCTGATAGTGAGAAGACTGCTCCTTGGAATTTCTGTTCTCATTTCTGTTTATCCTCTTGTCTAATAACTACGATAGGCAAAATTTATGATCTCTGTATCTCACCTTACCTTGTTCCAGATATACATTTTTGATGTCTTTTATTCCAGTTATCATGTATTTAATATAATTTCCTCAACTTTGCTGCAACATGGAAATAGATTTTTTTACTAAAAATTAGAAAGTATGTCTTCTGTGTTTATATTCTGAATCATATTGATGTGTCTGTTAATAATGTGTAATGCTAATGAATAATTTAGTTTCCTTAGTGTTAGTTTCCATGATGTTATAATTAATATCCCTACCTATGAAAATGTAGGGAGCTGTCTAAAGCCCAGGAAGGTCCTGTTAAGAACCAGGACAATACATTTAACCTATCACAATCAAAATGCCATTCAGCCTTTGCCCTCAATATTTGACAGCAGATGAATTTGTCATTGCCTCACAAATATCCTGCCTTCAGCTACCATTTGTCTGCCTTGTAACTCATGTTTTCCATGACCTAGTTCTTAACCTGGTTTTTGTCTTTAAGTTGTCACTATAAAATCTCTAACTGGGAGATATCTTTGGTTGCATTGTTCTTCTTATTAGTCTCAACACCTCATATTTTTTTTTTTATGGGTATGGTCAGGTATGGTCAGGAAGATGAATTGATTTGCTAGAGGAAAAATAAAATTAGTTCTGTGTGCCCTTGACTCTATATATTTCTAGTGGTTTGGGGGCCAGACAAATTCTGCTTCAAATCCTGTTCTGCCACTTCTCAGACTCTCTCGTCCCAGGCTATAATAATTATAGATAATAGTTATCAAGACCTAACTCTTTGCCAGGTGCTATGTTACATGATTCATGTATATAACTTTATTTAATGCTCATGACAGTTTAGGAGGAGAGACAGACCACTAACAGAGGTTAAGTAGTTTGCTGACAGTCATGTAGGCGTTTTCATGTCAGGCAGAGTTAGAATTCAGATGCAGTCTTTCTCGCGCCAGAGAACTGGCAGTGTTAGCTACATGGAGTTTTCCTAGGAATAAAGTAAAAATGATAATATCGAATCTACTTTATAGGATTTGTGTGGTGATTAAGTCATAGGATATCTGAAAAAATACATTCTCTTCTGTTTAAAATAAACTTTTATTCACCAAGCATTAGCAGACTCTCAGAGTACATTGCTTTTATCCATTAAACAAAGGTGATCTTTGCTGGAAACCCAGTGGCTTTGCGATGCAATTCATTATGCTGGATTCAAAAGCAGAAAGCATTATGGCTTTAGGATGACATGGAAAAACATACACTGAAAAGACTGATAGCCAAATGACCCTCCGCAGTATCTAGTGGCATGCCATTGGGCTCTGGATCTGCCAGATTCCTCAGCCTATCAGTCTTTGGGATGATGGTGAGAGAAGTAGCTAAAGGAATCAGAATTACAAAAAGTATCCATAGAATGGTGTGATGGCTTGAAAGTACCAAGACTAAAATGAGAAACAACTTTAAATTCTACACTTGTATTAATTATCTCCCTGAAAAATAGAGGTTGAACTCTTAACAGAAGTTTGTTTTTAGTAAAGCTCTTACACTTCTAGTTGACTGGAGGCTAAATGGGGATCACCAGTGTGACAAGACTTAAAGGGGCATTATAATGAGTCATAGGTAGCATTGTTTTCTAAAATAAGGAAATTAATAGTACTCTGCAGTATCAGACCATGTTGTCAAGTCTGTCCTGCAGACTCTGGCAGAGCAACAGATGAAAGGATTTCTCAGACATAGGTATCCAGTAAAAGAGTGGGCTAGGGGACTGCTGGCATTAGGGGCCCAAGAGAGTTAGCAGCCCCTCTAAGCCAGCAACACTCACATTTATTTAGTACAGATTTAATAACAAAGGCTTGGAGCAAACACAATTTGTTGGTAATAAACATTGTCGACCCATCAAGTAGACAGTATCCTGAGTGTGAATGATTAAAGGTTGGTTTCTGGAGATAGGAGTAAACAAATTTATCTAGATAGATTTCTTTACATTCCTTTATTATCTGCCCTCACCCTTTGCCCCAGGGTAAAAACAGCTGCCTTCAGCTCATTCTTCCCTGAAGCTTTGCAAAACCTCCTGGCCTTCCAAGAAGGTTTGTGTTGTTCCTTATAATTTTTATAACTTTTCCTACCACCCTGACTGATCTCCTACATCTCCCCCTTTTCTGTTTTTTGCATCAGGTTTTGTTTATTGAAGAGTACAGATGTGTGCAGCAACAGGTTTGTCAGGCACCATGGTTATAACTCGTATTCTGGCTTTGCATCCTAGAATTAGTAAACAACATAAGACAAACATGAGTGTAATCAGTAATCTTTTCTAATCAAGAAGTGACATGTAGTATTACTTGGCACCTTAGTTCAATGTGTGCCGTTACTAAGGAACCCCCCCCCCCCGGCACTGGGGGTATGTTAACCCCTTCCAGCTAAACAGTTATGTTATTAGAGACTGCCCAAGTAACAGAGCGGAAGAAAGGAAGATCTAAGAGATGAGCCTAATAGAGTGTAGCAGGTGCGGGTTGCAGGCAGAGCGAGAGCATAAAAACGATCAATACCCTACGCGAGTTGTAATGTATAACAGAGAGCATAGCAAGGAACAGATTATCTGGAGTAAATGGTGTCTGCATCTGGATCAGGATTCACCTAGCATCCTGAGTTGTCTTCTTCAGCATCCCCTAGGTAATGTCCGGGGCTTTTGTCATCCGAGGAAGCCACATCATCTGGGGCTGTGGGTTCCACAGGGACGTTTCCTTCATTTCTGGTACTGGGTTTTGTCCTAGCCATGCCATGGTATGATTTGATGTGTTGTGCTGGAATCCACAGAGGACCTGAGGGAGTGTGAACACAAGCGTATCCTCTTCCCCATGGTAGCAATTCATTTGGACCACAACTTACATTACTATTTACATCTTTCCATAAAACTGTGGGTTTTATGTCTTGAGAAGTTTTAGCAAAGTGCTTTTCTATAGCTGATTGAAATTTATTATTTAAATTTAAGAAATTAAGGGTAAATCAGGCTTGTGCTAGTAGTGTTGCAGGGTCCTTATTCATATTCCCTCTTTTTTGTTTTCTGAGTGTATTTTTCAGAGTGGAATGGACACATTCTACTATGACCTGTCCTTCGGGGTTATACGGGATGCCTGTGGAATGTTGGATGTTCCACATATGGCAAAATTATTGAAACTGTGATCTGGCATAAGCCGGACTATTATCAGTTTTAATTTTTGTGGGCCACTCCATAAATGCAAAAGTTGAGAGAAGATGTTTAATAACATATTGGTTGGACTTTCCAGGAAGAGCACGTGTGCTAATTAGGTGAGAATAGGTATCAGTGGATACATGTACATATGTAGTTTTAGTTTTCTGAATTCAGGGACATGTGTAACATCTGTTTGCCATAACTGATTAGGTTCTAGTCCTCTAGGGTTAGCACGTGTTAAAGGAGGAGACATGCCTGTGAGCTGACAATCTGGGCATTACAGGATAATTTGTTTAGCTAGTCTTTGGGTAAGTTGAAATTGTTTAGTTAAGTTCCTCCAATTTTGGTGGAAAAATTGACATGATGGGGTGGCTTGGTCAAGCAGTGAGGTCATAACTTGCATGTCTGCTTGATTATTACTGTAGCCAGTGGGCCAGGCAGTGAGCTGTGGGCTTGAATATGTGTAATAAAAATAGGATGTGTACGTTGATCCAGCAATTGCTGAAGTTGAAGAAAAAGTGCACATAGGGTGGGCTCAAGAGTGGACTTACTGAGGGCTGTTTCAAGGTTCTGCAATCAATAAACAGAGTAAGCAGAATCACTAATAATATAGATAGGCTGAGCAGAAAAGGTCTCCAGGGCCAATATTAAGACTCTAACCTCGGCTCTCTGAGTGTTAGTAAGTCCAGAAGAAGTGAGGGAATTATGTTATCTCCGCCAAAGAGCTGCTTTTCCGTTTTTACCAGAGCTGTCAGTAAAAGGTGTTAAAGCTTTAGGTATGGGGGAGTGAACTACTTTTGTAGGCACAACTACAGGAGTATGAGATAAGAACTGAATTAGTTTGTCAGCAGGAAGGGCATGCTCTATATGACCTGTATAATCAGAGTGTTATCTGAAGATCTAGAGATAGGGGCAATATTACTTCAAATTGCTTTTTACTTAAAGTAATTCTTATGACACCAGGGTCATAACCTAGCAACTGATTGCATTGTCTGTGGCCTGTGTAGATGACTTTACTAACTAGCTGGATATAGGGAGATAGTGTTTTAGTCCCGGTATGTGAGCAAAAATCTCATTCTAGGAAGCATAGCCTTGGGACCATCTGTCCTATTAATCTTGTTGGGGAATGTTTAGTAGGAAAAACAAACAACTGGACTGAATATTTTGGGTCTATGCGATCTAGTTGCCTATGAGAAATAGCTTCCTCTATTTCCTTAATTTCCCTTTTTGCTGCAGGAGTTAAATGCCTGGGAGAGTCTAGGGCTGTATTGCCTTTTGGAATAGAAAACAGGTTTTGTAACTTATCAGTAGTTATGCTCAAGGAGGGGTGAAGCCAATTAATATCACCGAGTAATTTTTGATAATCATTTAAGGTGTGTAAGTTGCTAGTATTTAACCTTTTGCGGTCTTACTGACCAGGGAGTTAGTATGTATCCAAGATATTTCCAAGGAGAAGACAATTGTACTTTTTCAGGTGCTATGATTAAACTTCTTAACTGTGTATTCTTTATGACAGAGGCATATAAACTTAAAAGTACTGGCTCCATTGGGGCTGCTAGTAAAATATCATCCATAAAATGAATAATCTTAGAATTAGGAAATTTTTTTCTACCGGGCAGCAAAGCCTGATTTACATGATATTGACACATAGTAGGACTGTTTAGCATTCCTTGAGGAAGTACTTTCCAATGAAATTGGCAAGCTGGCCTTTCATTATTGATAGTTGGTATTGTAAATACAAATTTTTCTCCATCCTGTTTTGCAGGGGGAATAGTATAAAAGCAGTCTTTTAAGTCAATAACGACTATAGGCCAATCTTGAGGAATTGCTGCAGGGGAATGGGAGGGCCTGTTGAAGGGGCCCCATAGGTTGCAAATTAGCATTGATAGCCTGTAAGTCATGCAAAAGTCTCCATTTGCAAGATCTTTTGGGAATGACAAAAATGGGCGAATTCCAAAGGCTGTTTGATGATTCTATATGGCTGGCTTTTCATTGCTCCTCAACTAATTCATGGGCTCATAATTTCTCTCCCTTTAAAGGCTACTGTTCTATCCAAATAGGATTTTGAGAGAGCTATGTCAGGGGTAGGAGAGGAATAACAGTGGCCATTATTAGAAAGAGGTCTGCAGAGAGACCTCAATTAACCCTCTTGTAAACTCCATTTCCTCTAATGCTTTTTCTTATCTCTTTATAAGCGTCAAAAGAAATGATTGCCTTGTCAATCTTGCATTACTGGGCAGGCTAAGAACTCCCCCTTTAATGCCACTTGCCTAAGATAGGGTTCCATAGCTATAGTGTATCCCTTGTCTTTTTTCCAATTTATTGGAGGAGGGGGCTTAGGCAAAACCTCTGTTTCCTCTTTGTTATTTTTGCCCAGTAATGGCTTGGCTGAGGGAGAAGGAGGAGGTGGTAAGGTAGGTGATAGTTCTTCCTCCCTTCCCTTTTTAGGCTCTTCTGTGTAGAGTGAGACCAAAGCAGCCCTAACTAAAGCCCGTAACGTTAGAGTTGTTACTGGGATCCTTTGCCTTTGTGCATGATGTTGTTTAAGATTTCTTCCCACTTGTTCCCAGAGTTCTGCGTCTAGCATACCTTCTTCTAGGAACCATGGGTTATGAGATACAACAGTTTGCATTAGGTCCCTTAATTGAGCCTATGAAACCGAGGCTCTGGTAGCTTTAAGCAGCTGCTTCAATACTTTTATATACTGTTGCTCTTGAGCTGATAACTATTGTCCCATGATGAAACCCTAGCCTGAATAATTTCCTTAAACTTGGAAATTCTGAGCAGGCACCAATGACTTACTGACTTACTGACTGTGCAGTCTCTTCACCTCCATTTTTGAGGGTTCCGTTGCGATATGTTGCAGCGTTCCTCACATGGGGCACCACCTGCCAAGTCTGTCCTGCATGCTTTGGCCAAGCAACAAATGAAAGAAGTACTCAGACACAGGTATCCAGTGAAAGAGCAGTCTAGGGCACTGCTGGCACCAGGGGCTGAAGAGAGATAGCAGCCCCCTTAGCCGACAATGCTCACATTTATTTAGTACAGATTTGATGACAAAGGCTTGGAGCAAACACAATTTGTGGGTAATAAACATTGTTAACTCTCTGAGTAGAGAGCAGTCCTGAGCATGAATGATCAAAGGTTGGTTTCTTGAGACAGGACTAAACAAATTTATCTAGATAGGTTTCTTTACATTCCCTTATTATCTGCCCTCGCCCTTTGCCCCAGGGCAAGAACAGCTGCCTTCAGCTCATTCTTCTCCGAAGCTTTGCAAAATCTCCTGGCCTTCCAAGAAAGTTTGTGTCTTTCCATGTAAGTTTTATAACTTTTCCCATGACCTATCTTCTACACCATGTCTGGCACATTTTCACCACATCTCAAGTCTATACTCTTGACGGTTCATTGGCTATTTGATTATATTTGGAGGCCAGACCACTTGAATAAAGGCTTCTCTGACAATTTTATTTCAGGAATTGTTCAATCTGGGTTTTAGCCTGGGGAATATTATCACTATCTTCAAATACTTGAAGAGCTGTCATGTACAATTGGGAGTAGACTTAATCTGTGTAGTGCCAGAGGACAGAAAGAGAAAGGATGAATAGATCATAGTTATAGAGCTTCAGTTTGGGCTTAATATAAGCAATAACTTTTTAACTCTTAGAGCCACGTAAAACTAAAGTGCCTGTTTTGTTGGTAAAGCAGTGAGTTCCTTACTGGTAGAAGTGTTTGAGAAGCTACTAGATAGACTACCTGTCAGGGAGAATATAGATAAGATTTCTGCTTTGAGTGATTGGTTAAACCTTCTGACTTCTAATGCCTCTACCTAGTCCAAAATTCTTTAGTATTACAAAAAAGATACAAGTGTTTGCAGTAGAGCAAAGTATTGCCTCAAAATGAAATCTAAATAAAGAGAAAATGGGTTCTACTAGAAAAATTACCTTTTCAAGAGATGTTCACTCATATATGGAATTGCAAAAAAAAATAAGTATAGAGAAGTAGAGAGCAGAGAAGCAGAGAGTAGAACAGTCATTACCAGAGACAGGAAGGTGAGGGGGAGGAGAGAATGGGGAGAGGTTGGTCAAAGAGCAGAGAGTTACAATAAGATAGGAGGAGTAAGTTGTGGTGATCTATTGCACAGTAGGGTGATGATGGTTCATAGTAAGGTATTATATATTACACAATAGCTAGGAGAGATCTTTTGAATGTTCTCATCACAAAGAAAGGATAAATGCATGAGGTGATGGATACACCAAATACCCTGACTTGATCATTATACAACATAAATATGTATCAAAACACTAAATTGTACCCTATAAATATGTAGAATTACAAAGTGCCAATGAAAAATTTAAAAAATTCTTTTTAATCTATAAATAGGAATGTGAGTTCATTATTTTCAAGTGAGACAACAAATGTCAGAGAAACCAGATGTGTGGGTCAGCTAAAATAGTTTCTCCGAGGAATATAAAATGATCAGAAGGGTCCAGGGCGAGTGTGAATCTGAAGAAGGGAAATGGGTACACTATTGAATGGCAAATGACATCAGGTTCTAATGTATCCATGTTTACAAAAGGGAGATGTCTGGTAAGCAAACTCAGTCTACATGCTGGCTTCACGTTAGGTACAGGAAAAGATGGTTACTGCTAAGAAACTCCCATACTCTTGTTTTCTAACTATTTTTTTTTTCTAATTAAATGCATTAAAAAAGAATACCTTCTCCCTTTTCTACATTATGTAATTATTTAACCTACTTCCCTAGGTATACTTGACAAATTATTGAGATGGCATCTTAATATTTTCTGCTTAGCTCATTCTGGTAGATGTGACCTTCTTTTCCTCTTAAAATTATTTTGTGTGCTTATCCCTTTCAAGAAAAATCACACCCCAGATTGCTCAGTCACAATCTCTCCTGTGAATAGAATGACTCTTCTTTTAGTTTTTCTGTCATATTGCCAAATATAACACAGAGAGTATTCACCTATTATGTATTTTGTTTAGAAGCTCAGCTATCAAATACTTGAGCTATACAAATTTCCTGGAGAAAGTATTTTGACCCCTTCCATATACTACCTCATTTTCCCTGGCCAATGATATCTTTAATCTATAGCTTCTCAAGCAGAGTAACAGATCTCATTTTTAAATTCTTATTATAAAGTTGAATAAATACTATGCAGTTACAGGAGTTGCATCATAAACCACCTCAACATTTAGAAACTTAAAACAGCAGCCATTTTATTTGATTGCTGATCTGTGGGCCAGCAATTCAGGCTGGGCTTCGCTGGATATTCTTTTGCCCATCTCAAGCAGCTACTTTCTGAGATGCTTTAAGATGACCTCACTCACATATTTGGTGGTTCTGGCTGTTTGCAGGACTACAAGTCTCTGGTAAGCTTTGCAGGTTTGTTTACATGGTGTCAGCCTTCCAAAAGTAGCAAGAAAGAGTTCCCAGGACCAAGAGGGCAAGACCCAGTGCACGGGCAATTCTTAGAAACTTCTGTTTGTGTTATGTTGGCTAATATCTCTTTGGCCAAAGTAAGTCCAATGGCCAAGTTCACAGTCTGTGAGGAAGAGGACCTCACAGGGTCATGGATACAGGGAGATGTAATACACTAGGAGTCACTGCTATAGCCTCTATCACAGTTTGTGCATAAATTTATAGGTTGGTGCAAAAGTAATTATGTTTTTTGCCATTACTTCCAGTGGCAAAAACTGCAATTACTTTTGCACCAACCATTTATATATATGGTAGGCATTTAATATTTGGCTTTGAGCAACATAATATGAGGATTTACTTTATATATAAGTAACAAAGAATAGTGTGAACAGGAGGGAATTAATCTACATTGAGAACTTATGATGTGCCAAGAACTTTACATATGTTATCTCATTTAATTGTGTAAACTCAGAGTGAAAAAAACTGAGATTCAAGGAAGGTAAATAACTTGTCCCAGGTCACAGTTAGCACTTTACACTCCAGTCTGTGGGACTCAACAAGCATTAAAAAATAAAAAATAAAAACAGAATAAAAAATATTAGTAGTGGCATATATTAATAATAGGTACTTTTTTCACAAACTGTATTTGCTTTTGTCTGTTGGCTCACAATGCATAATAGAATTCTTGCCATGAATTGTTTGATTTTTTTAAACTTGAAAGCCACTGTTACCCAATATAGACTCCCATAAGCTTGTGAAAGCAGAATGCTCAGAACCACAGGGGATTAAAAGTGTATCATGGCTGAGCGGGGTGGCTCATGCCTGTAATCCCAGCACGTTGGGAGGCCTAGGCGGGCGGGTCGCTTGAGATCAGGAGCTTGAGGCCAGCCAGGCCAACATGGTGAAACCTCGTCTGTACTAAAAATACAAAAATTAGTCGGGTGCAGTGGTGCACATCTGTAGTCCCAGCTACTCAGGAGGCTGAGGCACGAGAATCGCTTGAACCCGGGATGCAGAGGTTTCAGTGAAGCGAGATCACGTCACTGCACTCCAGCCTGGGTGACAGAGTGTGACTCCGTAACAGCAGCAGCAGCAGCAGCAGCAGCAACAACAACAACAACAACAACAAAAGCATATCATTAGCTTCCCACTCCTGATTTAGCTGAAAGGTGTATTATGGCTACTATATTACATTGAGATAGTGTTTTCGTCAGATGAGCACCTGACTCCTTCCACTGCAGTTAATCTCCTTTTATCAGCATCTGCTAACATTTCTTTGTGACTTACAGAAAATCATTATCATAGGGAAAGATTTGAATTCTGGGTGGAGTAAATTAGAACATCAATTTCCCTTATTGATAGACCCTTGTAGGAACCAATAACTAGTATAAGAGACACTTGAACAATTCGGATATAATACCTTGTGTTTGAACCAAAGCATTTATTATTCAAGTATGTAGTCCAAAGAGGTAAAGGAAAAGTATTATTTTGCAATCTATTGTTATTTTTTTTGTTAATCTCATTTCTCTTCAGTCATGCAAAATGGAATGTTTGTTTTACAGTGAGCCCGCATACTGAAATGTCTTTTATTTGCAAAATGAAACCATGCCATTAAATTTGGAGCAGAAAGATTCTTTTAAAGAAATATCAACAAAATGGGAGCATGTCCAATGGAAATTTGAGCTGATATAAGTTCCTGTGTGATGGCTTTATTTGAAACTTCTCTCTTTGAGATTTTTTTTTTCATACTTACCTAACCTCCATAAAGATTGCATATTAATAAACTGGGAATCATTTGATAGAAAACAATGGGAGGGAAATATCCGTAAGTTCCTACGTATCTCTATATGCAAAGAAGTCAAACGGTTACTTGAAATTCTCAAGAATGCTTTATAGATTGATTAGAGATTTTTTTTAAAGCCATTATCTTCTGTGCTCACCAAGTAAAGTGTGGGTTAGAAAGTTATTTTAAAGTCATTTTATTGCAAGAAAAAAAGCAGGATTCTGCCAAAGCCCAAAAGCTAGTAAAATTGCAATGAAACATTGAAAATTACAAGGTCAAAGCTTTATATTTATATGAAAGTAATATTTGAACCAAAAAAGGTGATATAATTTTTTAAAAATTTGGCTTATTCCAAAGAAACACTGAAAAACAAAATAGCTGGTTTTGATAAATAAACCAGCTATTTTGTTTATTTGATAAATAAAATTTATCATTATATGTTTTGATTGTTATCCCAAATTTAAGAAATTATTAATGAGCATAACTTTTTACATATTAATTATGATAGTTGCTCATTTAAAAAGTACTTGCAAAACATAATTGTGGATGATTATTTCTTACTGATTTTATTTTCAAATGTTTGTGTATGGAACATTGTTTTGGAAGGAAAGATTTAGCAGCATCACTCAGCTTATAATTAGTGTTGGATATATTAATAAAAAGTAATCAAGATGTTGGTAAGCAAATGCTAGAAACTGAAAATGAAGGTGATTAAAAGAAAGTAATTTCTAAAACAAGCTAGGATTAACTGAGGATGGAATCCCAACAGGATTTCTGCTTTTGTTCATTGGCCTTGCCTGTCACTGCTCATATAATAGGTCATGCTGGAAGAACAAACCTTCAGTGAGGGATCCAGAGGACATACTTCAAGTTGAAAGTTCTATGTTTGTTGGTTCCATAATGCTGAGTTAATTACATTTTATAATTCTGCTATACTTGAATTCTAAATTGCAGTCCCACCTCTTGTCTTAAATTGTTATTTTTTTTTTGGTCACACATTTTATTGGGAAAGAATCAAAGTCTGAATGAATGATATTTATTCTAGTGGGCTCTGAGATGTAATACACCAAGAAAGAAAAATTACTGGTTAAAATGAAGAAAATGACTATGAAGTTATTTTATTCCATTGTCTTAACAAAGATGAATGTGTTTTAATTTTTTTGTGTGTGTAAATGTAAATTATTAATGTTAAAATGATAGAGGTTAAAAAATGATTTTTTGAAAATACAGAAAAATATAAAGAAGAAATAAAAATCATCTACAATTAATGTACTTAGAAGTACTCACGATTACATTTTTGATATAAAGTATTTTTCTTTTCCTGTTGCATTTTCTTTTGAATGATAGTATAACTGGATATAGAATTAGAATTTGACTATTATTTTCCTTTAGCACTTTGGAAACATTACTCTGTTGTCCTATGGCATCTATCATTGCTGATGTCTTTATAATTTTCATTCCATTGTAGATAATGAGTTTTTCCTTCCATTACTGCTTTTAAGATCTCCTTGTATTTGAAGTTCTGCACTTCACTACAATAATCTGAATGTGGATTTCTTTTCATTTGTCTTCCTTAGAATTTCTTGATATTCCTAAATTTTAGAATCAATATCTTTCATGACTATTGGAAAATTCTCAACCATTATCTCTTTAACTGTTACCTCTCACTCACTTCTATAACATCCTTTCTGAAATTCCAATGAGACATAAATTGAACCATCTCATCCTATTCTTAGTCTCTCTTAATCATCCTGTCTTATCCTTCACCTTTCTATTTCTCTGTGCATATTCCATGTTATCCACAGATGTTTTCCAGTTCACTAATTCTCTTTTCAGACCTCCAAACTGAACTGCTGCTGTTTAACCTACCAATTAGATTTTAAATTTAAGGCTATATTTTTTTATTTCCATAAGTTTTATTTTATTCTTTTTTTAAGTCATATTTTCTCTCTTCTGTATAGTTATGGGCTGAATCATGTCCCCACCTCCCAAATTCATTTGTTGAAGCCCCAGCCCCCAGTATCTCAGAATGTGATTATCTTTGGCTACAGGGCTTTTAAAGAGATGATTAAGGTAAAATGAGGTCATGTGGGTAGGCCCCAATCCAATATGACTTGTGTCTTTATAAGAAGAGTTAAGGCACCAGACACAAGCACACACAGAGAGAAGACAGTGTGAACACATACCAAGAAGGTGGCCATCTGTCAGTCAAGGAGAGAGCCTCAGAAGAAACCACACCTGCCAACACCTTGATCTCAGACTTCTAGTCTCCAGAACTGTGAGAAAATAAATTTCTGTTGGTTTAGTTACCCAGTACATGGGATATTTGTTATGGCACACCTAGCCAAGTCATGCACATGCTACAGTGATTTTTTTTGGTTTGTTTGTTTTTTGAGACAGAGTCTCGCTCTGTTGTCCGGGTTGGAGTGCGGTGGCGGGATCTCCGCTCACTGGAAGCTCCGCCCCCTGGGTTCACGCCATTCTCCTGCCTCAGCCTCCGGAGTAGGTGGGAGTACAGGCGCCCGCCACCACACCCGGCTAATTTTTTGTGTGTTTTTAGTAGAGACGGGGTTTCACAGTGTCCGCCAGGATGGTCTGGATCTTCTGACCTCGTGATCCGCCTGCCTGAGCCTCCCAAAGTGTTGGGATTACAGGCGTGAGCCACCGCGCCCGGCCGCTAGAGTGATTTTTTAATGTGACTTTTATCATTTTTTGATATCTTTGATTCTGTTTAACATATTTTAATTTATTTTCTAGATTTTTCTTTCTGTTATCTTGTCCCAGTGATACATTGTCTTGTTTACAATGTACATTTTACTGTGAATTAACTTCTCAATGAAGCTTTTAGTTAGTTTTCTTTTTCCCCCGCTTGGTAGTCTTATGTGTCTTAAGTCAGTTTAAAAAATATTAATCAAATGGACAAAAACTTGAGTATTATTTTTATTTGTATTATTTTAGTTAGAACTTTTAATTTGTATTATTTTAGTTAGAACTTTTTCATGTGCTTGTTAGCATATGCATTTCTTCTTTTGTAAGTTAGGATCAGTGTTCATATTCATCCCTGTAAAACAAAAACATGTGCATTAGTGATGGACTACATTTTGTTCTGATGATCCGGTGTTATCGATTTCTGAGCTCTGTGATATCTGCAAGTTATAAGTCTTTCTTGGCTTCCTCCAGGAAGTTAAAATTAACATTTATTTCTATATTTGTCAGGAAAACACATGAATGTTTGAAGATGGGGTGGGATCTTGTTTTTAACTCTATGTAATATCTGCAGTTAATCATGACAAACCACCAATTTCAATTTGTCTGAGTATTGTTATATTCTAACTTTGTATCAACTAAAATAACATTTATTTTTGGTTGAAATGCCTTTAGAATCTCAGAACAAGCCTTAGGAAAGACATTGCTGCTTATGGAAAACATGAAAATTTGAAATATTATAATAGAAAGGTTTCATTTAAATGTCTTTTTATAATAGAGTAAAATAAGACACTGTGTGGTAATAAGCCTTCACAGAACTGGGCACTTGAATTCACCTATATAGGTTTTAAAAAATGTATGTATTAGATGCCTGGCAGCATCTAGTAAAATGAGATCTATATATGTGAATTTGTGTTATTCAACCCTTGGCTTAAAAGTACCACTCACAGAAGTAGAAGTGTGAGTGTTAGGGTTTAGCTTATGTTTGTATATATCACACACATTTTTCAAATTTTAATGATCAGAAATTTGGCAGTGTTACAATTAAATTACATTCATATGGTAGTGCTTTATTTCTTCTCCTTCAGGAAAGCTGTTATTAAATTGCAGCAAATTAGAATGAAAGTATGTAGACTTGAGAATATATAGACTGTAGTACCTTGGCAAATTCTACAAAGCACAGCATCAAATATTTAAATAGTTAGCAATGGGAATTGCATGGTGATAGGTTGGGGTGTCAGAGTTTGTGGGTACAATGTATATTATTTGGGTGATGGATACCCTAAAAGCCTCTGATTTCACCATGCTGCAGTGTATCCATGGAACAAAATTAATGTTTACCCCATACATTTATACAAATATTAAAAAATAAAATGACATAAAATAAATATGAGGCTGCTCTGAATGATAGTTGGTATTTTGCAAAACGTTTACAAGTACATATTTAAGTGTTTGCTAAACATAATATGTAAATGAGAAACCACTACTTTTTAATTATAAGCAACTTTTCCATATGAGTATCTAAGTTGGAGATAGGAAATAGCTGTCACCTCAGAACACAACTCCAGTTGATAGGTAGTGACTAAGTGGGGCAATGTTTTCAAAAGGATTCAAAAACCCTCCCTATGCTCAGTGGGAAACTATTGTTTTTCAATAAGTTATGTTTACTGTGGGCAAGAGAAAAGGGAGCGGTGGTACCAGTAGGAGGCATTTACTGACTCTTCTCCAAGTGCTAATAAGATAGCACATATCATGTTCAATTTTTTATTGGTCCTGATGAAATATTTAAAAAGTAGGTTTACAAATAGATAAAACTTGATTCCTTCCAACTTTTATATTTCTGGGACAGGTTTTCAGAATCTGTTCCTCTTGGGCGTACGTTTATATTATTCATTGCTTTCTAGTCACTGCGCTTGATTCAGACCTCCCTGGAATGGGAAGTAGGCTGACAGGCAGTTTTGCAGTTATGCTTTCCTGATGACTCATTTGTATTTGAAATTTAGTTTTGGTTTCATAAATATAAGATCTAGAATTTCTCTGCTGTTATATTTTTGTTTTAAACTGCAATCTTATTCTACATTCTATAATTTGTTCTACCCGTGGCTGGTTTCTCTTATTTTTCAAAGAATGGTTAGTAACTGTGAAAGCAGCGTAACATTTGGATATTGGAAATTTCAATTGCAAGATTCGAATCAGAGATCAATGACCTCTTTTAATTCGCATGTATTTATTTTTCTGGACAATTCCCTTCTCTGTTAGGGGATGCTGTACTTAGCTGTTTAAGCCTTATGAGAATGTCAAAGCTCTTGTTAGGAATCCTAGATCCATAAAATCTGTTCCTCTGTTCCTCCAGATAATTATTATTAATTATTGTTATTGTTTTAAGTTCTGCCTAAAATTTTAGCCTGAAACAGTAATCTGGAGTAATTGATCTTCATTTAAGAGCTTAGATCTTAAAATATCTCTTATCTTCTGGATCAGTGGCATTTTCTGACTCTGAAACAAATTTTTATTTCTGTGTTATTTCTGCATACCTTACATACAATGCCTTTGAATAAGACAATGACTGTATTATCTACTAGCTCTCAGATGGCATTTTAGACTATATTTCTAAAATGGGAAAGATGCCCTTTAGTAAGATTTAAACTAGAACATGAATCAAGGCCAGCATTTCCTAATGTGGAAGCTGATCTGCCTTAGGAAATATTAATTATAAGAAAATTGATTTAAAAAACTCTTAAAGGTAGTTCTTGGAGTGGAGGATATTAGAGCAGTGGATCATCATCCTTCAGTCTAGAATTCAGTCATTCCTGGCAGCTGTTAACCATCTGCCTGCTTTCAACCCACGTAAGAAATGTAGATGAGCACAGGAATTGAGGGTCAAATGAATCTGACGTCTTTTTTCTTGCAGTTTCAAAAATTAGACTTTACACTATTTTATTATCCAGAAATGACTTTAAGGTAACTCCAGATTTCCTTTTAAGATACTATCATGGGACATTTCACTATCCTTTGAAGTTTTAGAAAAAAGATGGAATTGAGCACTGCTGGCTTTTAATCTAAAAGGAGAGGGCATTTATAAAGTGATCTTATATTTTAATATTTTCATACCTCACACCATAAAAGATTTTTTATATAGCTTATGATATCATGGTCCATTCCTCTGAAATATATACATTTAATAGGATTTGTGTGCCTCTTTAATTCTTTAACATTAATTAGGATTTAATGTGCTGAATCTTTCATCCAAAGATCTCAGAGCATCTTGCCTGTCTATATTAGCTCATTATTTTTTCAGTATATGTCCCTGTGAGGTAGCTGTTAAGTATTATTCCTTATTTTACAAATGAGGTACAGATGAAGCTGAGAGAGGCATAAGAGACCTGCCCAAAGTCCCAGAGCATGTTAAATTAGAAAAGCAATAAAGGCACAGTTCTCCGATTTGAGAGATTTTCAACTCTTCCTTGGAATATATCCCTAATTCCATTATAAAATGCTACATTGTCCGTGGAAATTAGCATATTACTACATGCTGGTGCTTTAGGAAATTAAAGTGGACTTAATAATTTAATAAAACATCACTGTGTCTCTATTATACTTTGATTAGGTTTTCAGGGAAATATGTGTGATCGGTGTCCTGGCACACAAAGCTAGGTATTTCCTTTTGCCCAGTCATGTGGGGAGCACTGAAAGAGGACCTCAGAAATAGTAGCCAGAGAATATGGTGTTTGCAAGTGTGGGTGACACTGGTGATGATTTTCTTACTGGTGGAGAACCTTGCAAGCTCAGAGGTTTCTCTATTCATGATCAAGTCATGCATCCTTTAAATTACTCCAATTATAAAGTCATCGGAATGTTAGTATTATTAGGGGCCTTAGGATTTTCTGAGTAAAACTTCCACACAATGTAGGATTTTGTTTCAAAGCATCCTTGACAAATCGTCACATTTCTCTGTTTGAGCACTTCGGGAGATAAGAAGTCCAAGAAATTTTGGCTTGTAATAACCAATCTACAAATATTTATTGGTCTCTCTCTCTCTCTCTCTCTCTCTGTCTGTCTATCTGTCTAAAATGAAAGAAACACAGGATATTGTCTCTGACCTCCTCAAGGACCTCGGCCACGTAACTTGATTTCAAGCTGTATCCTAAGGTATATAATGAGGAATTGGCTTGTTTTGAGGATTAAATAAGTCAAATTCCTGTATAATGAGGAATTGGCTTGTTTTGAGGATTAAAGAAGTCAAATTCCTGTATAATGAGGAATTGGCTTGTTTTGAGGATTAAAGAAGTCAAATATAAAGGACTTAGGAAAGAGACTGCTACATAATATATGCTCAGTAAATATTAGTTATAATTATTATCTGTGGACAAGATGAGAGAGAGAGAGAGAGCAAGAGTGAGAGAGAGAGATTGCTTATTATATCTTATTCTGTTTTCCATACTGTCATCTTAAATGAGACCATCATCCATTCTTATTTGAATGACTGCAGCAGCCTCCAAACTGATCTCTCCATTTCCAGTCTCAGCCTTTGTGACCCATTTGCCACACTGAAGCCAGAGTGAACTTAATGCAAGTTTGGGAGGTCATGGAGGATGGGTTGCTTGAGCCCAGGAGTTTGAGACCAGCCTGGGCAACATAGTGAAACCCATCTCTGCCAAAAAATATACAAAACTTAGCTGGGAGTGGTGACACATGCATGTAGTCCCAGCTTCTCAGGAGGCTGAGGTGGGAGGATCACTTGAGCCTGGGGGCCAGAGGTTGCAGTGAGCTGAGATCACACCACTGCACTCCAGTACACTCCAGCCTGGGTGAATGGTGAGACCCTGTCTCCAAAAAAAAAAAAAACAAAAAACCAAAAAACCAAAAAAAAGCAAGTCTGAGCATAAGAACCACTATCTTAAAATTCATTGCTGTCCATGTACTTCAGTATGAATTAGTTTATTTTAATTTAATTAGTTTATTTTAATTTTAATTTAATTAATTTGTTTAATTTAGAGATGAGGTCTCACTGTATTGCCTAGGCTGGAGTGCAGTGGTGTGTTTCTAACTCACTGCAGCCTCCATTTCCCAGGCTCAAGTGATCCTCCTGCCTCAGCCTCCCAAGTAGCTGGGACTACAGGTGCATACCACCTTGCCTGGCTAATTTCTTTTCTGTTTTTTAAACTCTTTGTAGACACAGGGTCTCACCATGTTGCCCAGGCTGGTTTCGAACACCTGGGTTCAAGCAATCTTTCCATCTGAGCCTCTGAAAGTGTTGGGATTATAGGCGTAAGCCACGACGCCCAACTTGAATTGTTAGTTTATCTGGCTGAAAATACCCTTCATGATCCAGCCCCTGACTACTACTTCAGGCTTGCTTATACCACATACGTCTTCTGACTTTATCTCCAAATTCTGAAACAGACAGTGTTCCAGCTCTCCATGCTCTCTCAGGTATGCGTGTGTCCAGGTCTGGCCCAGGCCCCCAGCTTCACTTCCTGCTTGAGCTGTGGCACGAGTTGCATTATCGGACCCCATTTTGCTTCCTTTCCTCAGGCCATGTTCTACTCATGGTTCAGTTTATATGCCAACTCCAAGAAGTTTTCCCTGATCCCTTAGGTGTAATAACTTTTATGTCCTTCTTCATCTTTAAACCGAAGAGTCTTGAGGTCAAAGACTACGTCTTGTTCACTGGTCTTTCCCCAGAGTTCAAATCTTGGCACAAGGAAGATACTCACTAAATATATATTGAATGAATAACAATGCATAGCAGTGTGGAACAAGTGTTCAGTAGTTCGGACAAACAGTGCAAGAAAAACTATGGAAAGTAGACACTGCCTTGATTATGTAGACAGAGAAAAGGTCACATAAATGTGATACTTTAGCTAAAGTCTTTTGCTTGGTCTTTCTGGAATAAAGATATTCAAGTAAACCTCTAGGGCATCAGTTAAACAAACTGTAGTCTTCGTGCCAGAATGCAATCCCGACTGAGCTACTTCCTGGCTATAAAATATTGTACATCTGTAAAATGGATGTTTTAGTAACACCTACTTTACAGACGTGTTGAGAGAATTTGATATTACGAAATGTGAAACACCTGGCATAGTGCCTGGCACATAATGGATGCTCAACAACGGGTGTTTGTTACACTTATCATTATCACTTGTACTATGTGCCTCAGCTCAATTCAAGGGATCCTTAACTCTTTCAAGGGACAGATTACATGGATGTAAGCATTTCCTAAGCCTAATGATTGAGAACACATATATCCCTGGTGCACTAGACTCTTGTGTTAGGGTTTGGGATTGAGAGGAGAGCCCTGGAGAAGATGGAGGGGGGGGGATGGAAGATGTCAGGAGAAAATGGGAGGGAAGTGAAAAAAAAATCACTATGTATTTATCTCAGGCAGGCAGCAGATATAGAATTGTTTATATTAAATTAAAAACCACCAATAATTCAGATTTTTTTCCCCTTTTTAAATTTTTTTTTGAGGCAGAGTCTTACTCTGTTGCCCAGGCTGGAGTGCAGTGGTGCAATCTTGGCTCACCGCCTCCAGGGCTCAAATGATTCTCCCAACTCAACCTGTTGAATAGGTGGGACTACAGGCATGTGCCGCCATACTCACCTAATTTTTGTATTTTTCGTAGAGATGAGGTTTCGCCATGTTGTACAGGCAGGTCTTGAACTCCTGGGCTCAAGTGATTCACCCACCTCAGCCTCGCATAGTGCTGGGATTATGGGCGTGAGCAACTGTGTCTGGCCAAGATTTTTATTTTCTTTCAAAGCTCGTGAGAATGTTTTCATGAGAATGGAGATGTTAATGTAGAATATTTTGATGTTCTTAATCCTGCTAAGGGACCAACCTGAGTCCATGGAAGGCCTATAAATGTCTTCTGGTTCAGGTCAGCAATGCCAAATTTCATACTTGCACTTGTCTGTTTTTGAGGAAAGGGACCATCGTATTAAAAGTTTCCATGTTCTAACAGAGGTAAAGAAACATTGTTATTTTTGTGCTTTCTCCAGTCAGAACTAAGGCAGTGAGCTACATCTCTGAGGAATGGAGGCATGTTTATTGATAACAGACCCTTTAAAATATTTGGTGACTGTAGAATATCATGATTCAACAAGAAAAGTCTTTATCTTATATTCCTATTTCTCATTATAATAAAAAGGAGTTTCCTACGTGATTTTAAGCCTAGCATTTGATGATGGCCAAAATTTTTTTTCCCATAGAATAACTTTTGTGCAATCTTTAAGCTTTGTTATTTTGGAGGTTCAGAGATTAGAAAGCAAAAGAAACAAACATGCAAATAAACAACAAAACAGTAGTAAAATCCAGGATTTTGGATATTAGCAATAGTTACATGGTCCAAACATTTTATATAGTTTTTCCTTTTTTATCTAGTAGTGTATTTTATAGCTACTATTCCTTTGCAATTATCAAGAAAGATTTATAATTATCCTTTTCTCATAATGAATATATATGCTCAAGAGAAATCACGTTTCGCATTTAGTTATTTAACATGCTATGTTTGATGGAAAATGGTCTTCGTTGGAATGGGAAGAGGAATTGGGATGGGAGATGAAGGAGGAAGTGTACTTTTGATGAGTGCTTATTGTGTGCCAGAAGCACTACATGTGATATGAGAATATCATGTGTTATCTCATCCAATCCAACAGTAATCTTATATGTTAGAAGCATTATCTTTATTATAGGTGAGAAACTTGAAGCTTCAGAAATTAAGGAATTTGGTCGGGTGTGGTGGCTCACGCCTGTAATCCGAGCACTTTGGAAGGCTGCGGCGGGTGGATCTTGAGGTCAGGAGATTGAGACCATCCTGGTGAATATGGTGAAACTCCATCTCTACGAAAATACAAACAATTAGTTGGGTGTGGTGGCATGTGCCTGTAGTCCCAGTTACTCGGGAAGCTGAGGGAGGGGAATTGCTTGGACCTGGGAGGCGGAGGTTGCAGTGAGCCAAGATTGTACCACTGCACTCCAGCGAAGCTCTCTCTCTCAAAAAAAAAAAAAAAAAAAAAAAAAAAAAAAAAGAGGAAATTAAGGAATTTGCTGAAGGCCACAGAGCCTGCAAAACTGAATTTCTGAATTTTAAACTTTGACTCTGAGGCCTGTGGTTTTTTTCCCCTCTGACTAGACACCTTTTGTAAAACCTAGTATCTCCTAAAGGTGATTGATTTTAGATGCCTTAGTGTTCACACAGGGATTAACATTGTTGTTACCAGATAGATTGGAACTCTCTCTCCATACTCTTTGAAGCACTGTAAAGAAGCCAGCACTAGTAATTACTTGTCTTCTTGTTTTTTAAAATTTTTATTTCAATAGGTTTTGGGGAACAGGTGGTGTTTGGTTGCATGGAAAAGTTCTTAGTGGTGATTTCTGATATTTTAGTGTACTCATCACCTGAGCAGTATACATTGTACCCAATATGTAGTCTTTCATCCCTCACCTCCCTCCGGTTAGATAATGCTAGCTACTGATCTGGACCTTATATGATCTGTGGAATACTGAATGATCAGACATCACAGGCTATAAGAAAACAGAGTAATCATCTGCACATTACCAAAACAATAACAGTAATGTGATAAATTGCCAAATTATAAAATTAACAACCAATGTGATTTTAATGAATCATCTCTGAAAACTTGTTCTGGAGTTCTGTCTTCAAATAAACTCATATATTCTCTGGACAACTTTCACAATTACTGTAGAAGTCAAAGAAAGCTTGTAGAACTTTGTCTCATTCCCTTGGATTTTAACTAGGGTTATGTGTGAACCTGTCTTAATGTATTGCAGAATTTAACCTGAAACAAATATAAGTAATATTAAAAAAAAAATAATGACAACCAAAATCTTTTACTGTTGCATGCTGATTGTAAAAGTAACACAAGCGTATTGAAGAAAAAACTATAGAACAAGTAAAACATTTAGAAAAAATGAAAGTTATTCATAGTTCTGTTATCTAGGATAAACACTATTAATGTTTTAGTCCTTTTTCTGACAGTGATTTTTAGTATATGTTACGCTTTCTAAAGTTGAGATTGTTTCCTAGATACAGTTTTATTTCATTTTTACTTAAAAGTTAATGAATCAATTTTCACTGAAACATATTAAAATTTTAAAGAAACATCATTGGCTGGCAGTGTTGGCTCACACCTGTAATCCCAGCACTTTGGGAGGCCAAGGTGGGCAGATCACGAGGTCAGGAGATCGAGACCATCCTGGCTAACACAGTGAAACCCTGTCTCTACTAAAAATACAAAAAATTAGCTGAGCATGGTGGTGGGCACCTGTAGTCTCAGCTACTCGGGAGGCTGAGGCAGGAGAATGATGTGAACCCAGAAGGCAGAGCTTGCAGTGAGCCGAGATCACGCCACTGCACTCCAGCCTGGGTGACAGAGTGAGAATCCGTCTCAAAAAAAACAAAAAACAAAAAACAAAAAAAAACTTAGTGAATATCTGTGGGATTTTCTCCCCGCATGATCCTTTCTTCTGTTGTCTACTATGGTTACTATAGGAGCAGCCATCTTCTTATATAACCATATCCCAGTGCCAATCTTTAGTTGGATCAGAGATAGGCACTTGACTCGAAATGAGATTAATGGAGTGCTACCTTAGAAAAAAAATTGTAACTTGGAGCCTCCCTGGTAGCTGAAGCAGTGGGAGCTTTCACTGCGCATATTTGTTGGTCTTAGTGAGAGGAAATTAAGTTGACAATACAGAGAGCAGATACGAGAGTCAGAAAAAATATTCAGACGGTGCTTGTGATTCCAGTTGTTCTGGTGGCTCAGTCTTAAGCCAGTAGATTCTTTTTGTTGACGCTAGTTTGAGTTGGATTTCTGTGGCATTCTACAAAATGTTCTAATACATTTGCTTTAGAAGGGTAAAGATTAAAAATCTGAGGCCCTGAGAGATTAGGTAAGCTGGAAAGTGGTAGAACTGACATAGAACCCAGCTATATTTGACTCCAAAGCCTGCATATGCAACCATTAAGATTCATAGTCTTGAAGCAGAGTATTTCTGGAACTTCTCTCTCCATGTGGTTCTCTCCAACAGAAATAGCAGCAAGAACAGGTGAAATGATGCATAGGTACCTGCTTGTTTTAGTTTTGTTTCCATTTTTCTTCTTCTTTTTTTTTTGGTATAGGCATAGGGGACTTAATAAGAAACAGTAAAAAGATCTTCCTTTTTTTCTTTGAGTTTCTGATCTTCTACTTAATATCTCCACTTCTACTTTCAATATATATGCTGTCCATCAAGTTCCGGCTACATATTTAACTGGAACTAGTTATCAGTTTCGTCGCAAAAGATGACTGGTTTCTTTCTGCTTCTTCCTTTGCATCCTCCAATTCTATTCCCCTCAAGTTCTAAATATAAGAACACTTTATGTAGGACACCATATATAGAATCTATAATTTCTCATTTTCATTATCATCATTACCATTGTCACTGGCATTATATTTACTGAGTGCTTGCATGGGCCTGGCATGAATTAGGCAAATCAGTATTATCTCATCTAAGTTTTACTATAAAGCCCTGTAGGCCTACCTCATCTTCGTCTCCTACTACCATTCTTATTATTGACGTGCCATTGTTGTTATGGTTCTCTCCATTTTATATATGAGGAGACTGAGCCTCAGAGAGCTTTTCTGACCTTTCCCAAGATCACATACCTAGTAAGTGGTAGTGCCCAGATTTGAATCCAGTTCAATCTCCTTTTAAAGTTCGTGCATGCACTCATGCTAATATTACTGCTTATGCCAGATTCTGTGATAGAGCTGGTTCTCACAACTCCATAGGGCAAGAGAGGGAGATAAACAGATAGTGTTCTTACTAGTCTAATAGAGTGTCCGGCTGCTAGGCTGGAAGTCCAAATCGGTGTTTAAAGCGCTATGGAATCAACTAGGGAAGGTAAGATCTGTAGCAAAAATCCCTCACAACTGGTGCAATACCTAAATTATTTTGTAGATAGGATAGTGATTCTGCCTACAAGCATAGGACTTAAATTACTGCTTGGGAATTACAGAAACAAGATCATCCAGACATTGGCAGAGGGAAAGGCAAGGACTGGAAATGTTGCCAGGGCTCCAGCCAAGAATAGAATTTTCTTTTAATTAGTGTTAGCATAGTATATCTTTCTGTATCCATTTACTTTTAATCTATATGTCTTTATATTTAAAGTGGGTTTCTTGTAGACGACATATATTTAAGTCTTGGTTTTGGATACAGCCTGATAATCTTTCTTTTAATTGTTGTTTCTAGACCATTGACATTAAAGTGACTATGGATATAGTTAGGTTAATATCTACCATATTTGTTACTGTTTTCTGTTTGTTTATTTTGGACATATCACATTTTATTTAAGAAATCAATTCCAGGTAAGTCTAAATGTGTAACGTAAAATAATACAACTGGAAAATTAAAACATAGGAAATTATTTTCACGATTTTGAATAGACAATGATTTCTTCACCAGAACTCCAACAGCACTAATAATGAAAGGAAATATTTGATAAATCGGACTACATTACAACTTGTAACTTCCCTTCATCAAGGGACATCATTAAGTAAGTGAAACAGCAAGCCAGGAAGTAAGAGAAGATATTTGCAGTATATGTATCTAACAACTCAAATTTAGAATCAAACAAATCAGTAAGAAAAAGACATAGAAATATAGTCAAGAGACTTAGCAGGCACTTCACAAGAGAATATTCAAATACTCAAATACATGAAAACACATCTTAATTGATCATCAAGGAAATAGAGATTATAACCACAATGCAGTACTACAATTCACTCACTAGGAAGGCTAAAATGGAAAAGACAATTTCAAATGTTGACAAAGATAAGAAAACCCTCATACGCTGCTATTCAGAATGTAAATTGGTACACTTTGAAAAACACTTTGGCAGTTTATAAAAAAGGTGAACATATATCAATATTCTAGTCTTTCCACTCCTAGAATGCTAGAATGCTGCTGTATGTTATTTTTCTTGATCTGGATGGTAATTACAAGGATGTTCACTTTGCAACAATTCACTGAGCTTTACACTAAATACTCCTGTTTGTGTGTCATGCTTCCATAAAGGTTTCTTTAAAATGCATATAAATAGAAAAAACTTTCTTGTGACCAGGAGGCTAAGTGCTATGTTTCTTCTGACTGAGCTATTAAATGCTTTTGATCAAACCAGAAAAATGTTACACATTTAAATAATTATGAAGAAAAATTAGAATTTATTAAAAATCCCACTTCTAATGATGTAGGTAGTTTTTGTTTGTTTGAGACAGAGTCTGGCTGTGTTGCCCAGGCTGGAGTGCAGTGTTACAACGTTGGCTCACTGCAACCTCTGCCTCCTGGGCTGAAGTGTTCGTGCCACCTCAGCCTCCCAAGTAACTGGGACTACAGGTACATGCCACCACACCCAGCTAGTATTTTTGTTATTTGTTTTTCTTTTTTTGTAGAGACGGGGTTTCACCATGTTGCCTAACCTTGTCTCGAACTCCTGAGCTCAAGCAGTCCACTCGCCTCAGCCTCCCAAAGTGCTGGGATTACAGATGTGAGCCACCGTGCCTGGCTGGATATAGATGGATTTTTGAAATTAGTTCATACCATGAATTAATATTAGTTATTTTGAGAATAAAGCTTGGCTCACCACCAATTATATCTCTATTTCTTATTTTCAGAGATGGTATGTTAATGGGAATGAAAGGAATTTTCTTATAATAAGATCATTCAAAATTTTAAATTTCCCTTAGAGTTATATGACACAAATTAAATCCTGAACTATCATCAATTTTGCCTGATGATCAGCTGACTAATTGATGAAGTCCTTCTTCAGTTCTGTTGAAAGGAAAACACAGGAAATTATTTGCAGGATTTCCTTCCCAGCCTTTCCTGCTTTCCTGTGCTAGGATATTTTGAAAGCCCCTTTGGCTCCTGGGAGGTAGTGAACTCTGGGGCAATGTTCCCTGGTGGGCTCAGGGAAGGAGAAAGTGGTGGAAGAGGTTAGCGAAAGGAAGGCAGGAAAGAACCTCCCTCAAAGTTTCCATTGGATCAGTCTGGGGAAGAAGTATGTATGGAACTGAGGATTTGAAAATAGATTCCTTTAGAACTCTTCATGCCCACTATTCCCAGGACCGTCTTTGTGCAGTCCCAGAGGCAAGTAACCCTTGTTTGAAGACAACTGACTAAGGACTTCTCAGGAGTTGCTCCTAAGACTGCATCTCCAGAGGCCTCTCTGGGTCTTAAACACAGTGCAGCTGCTGACTTGCAGGGGCTGGGGAGCTGCAGGCCCCAGAGGTGAGGACTCTGAAACCACTGGAGGGAGTCCCAACTTTCTCAGAGGACTTTGGACAGGCCTGAGCTGCTGGCTGAGTCTTCTTCATCACACTGTCACCTGGGACACTGGATGGATCCAGCCCCTGCCCACCTCCAGAATGAAGCAAGGGCTAAGAGTGCTCAGAGGAAGTTGAATCTCCCTGGAGAGAAGTAGGTCCCTGCACTTCCCTGCTACATCATTTCAGGCCTCTCTGTGACCTCTGCCTGGGTGGGTTTTCAGAGGGGACAGCATGGAGGATGGGCTGAGTTACAGAGGGTCAACAGGTAGGAAAGTGGAGGAAACACAGCACTAGAAAAGAGAAAAAACAATTTACAGAGATGATTCCTGTAATTTACAGAGATGATTTACAGAGGTGTTGAGGTCAGTTCCACCCTTAGAGGCCACCAGATCCCAGAGGTCCTAGCTGTGTATCCAGCTTTGAAGTTGTGGTGACTGATGTGCAAGGGCCTGGAAAAGCAGATGGAAGAAATGCTAGTTCATGAGTTCCTGCTCATGGAGACCCAGAGGTCTTGGAGGAGACCAGGCTTCTGGCAGTCCTGGAGACATCAGGAAGATTAGGAAGACAGGCATTGGAAGCTTTCTACATTGAGGGAACATATGGAGATTTTGTACCCACTCTTAATTATTGGTGCAGGTTTACCAATTGGATGAAAATAAGGTACAGATTAAGTTCACATTTAATCCTAAAATGGCCAGGCCCATCTACTCAGAGAGTGTATATAGATACCTAGCTCTGGACCAGCCTTTAGTAGAATTACTGGGCTTCTAAGGCAACCCCTCCCCTCTGGAGAAAGTGCAGGAGAGGTACTCTAAGACAGTAGTTCTCAAAGTGGGGTGCTGGAACATCAGTATACGTGATAACTTGTTAGAAATGCCAGTTTTTTGGCCTTACTCCAGACCAATCGAAGTAGAAACTCTGGAACAAGGACTCACTGATAGGTGTTTAATCAAATTCTGGATTTCAGAAGCTGTTCTAAGAGGACACTGTGAAATGAGTTTGCGGGGGCTACAAGGAGGAAGCAGGATGTGATGTTGAAGAAAGGATTTGGACAGGTCGGGAGGCGATATTAGGGGCTAAAAACAAAGCATAATCGAAGACAGATTCACAGCCTGGTTCAGCATCAGGTATACGTGAGCCGGAACAGAGGAGAGAGAGTGGCTATCATCTGGGGCAAGGCGAAGTAGGGCCTTGAGGCTGAAGGAGGGAGGGGGGCTTCAAGGATGTGGGAACTGGGAGCTGTTGCAGCTTTACGAGTGGAAGAGTGACATTGTGACCATTGTATTTGAGAAAAATTACTGAATATGTGGCACAGAAATGTCAAGGTGGGATGTTCTGAGGATTCTGCCTTTCCAGGGAAATTTCCCATGTCCGTCCTTTCCTTTGACTCTCCTGCTTCAGAGTGGGTAGAGGAGGGGTAATTTCCCAATCAGACTGTATACAGGGACAGGAAGTGCTTCTGGAGGACATGGCACCCCCTGTTAACAGGCCAGCTCTTTCTTAAAGAATTCAGGAGTGAAACCTCTGATGAGGGGATATCCTGAGAGAATAGGGTTGGAACCCTCCAAGAGGAACAACAACAAAAAGCCCAGACCATCCTAAGAAGGGATTCCTGGCCTTATAGGAGACAGCCAAGAGAACACCTGCACCAGGCTTCAACATAGAGAATGCCACCAAAATAAGGTCTTTACCCTCTTGTCACTTACAGCAGAATGGGCATAAGGTGAAGAAATAAAACTAGAATAACCCCTTTTATGGAAGCTGAGGGCCTCCCTGATGGAGGCCTGGAGATGGGCAGATGCACGGGTACAACCGGAAGAGACAACCCCCTTTAGGGATGAGATCTTCTGCTACCAAACTCAGAGTCCCTCTGAAGTGTCTGCTGCAGCTCTCGGGTTGGGGTTAGTTCCTTTTTGTCATCCTGGGTCTCACCCTGAGATACCCAGAGCTTGAGGAGGGACAAGTGAAATCTTTCTAGGCATTGCCTGGCTCTTCCTACTTCATCCCTAACTCCCAGCCCTGGAGCAGAACTGCTTCCCAAAGCTGACCTGGCCTCCTTCCCTCTGTCTTTTCCCTGGATTCTCCAGATCTAAGGGTGACATTGTCCTTCTACTGCTCTCAAGCATGGCTCCTGACCTCTCCCCTCATATCTCATAATTGTTGATCCTTGAGAGTTTCCCTGGCTCCCTGTCCCTTCTTCCTTCTACCCCAGTGTCCCTTGTCTGAACCCACAGTGGTAGGAAGGAGCGGGTAGCATGGACGGAGAAGAGGAAGGCAAAGAAGACAAGAATGAGAATGGGAGGGCTTCGCTGTTGAGCCAGGGACAGGACTTTGTAGGTGGCTCCCTCCTTTAAATGAGAAACAGCTTCCTCCCCAACATGGTCATCGCCATGCCCACCTACCTGCCATTTACTGTTTTTCAAGGAATAAAGAGGAGGTAGCAAGGAGGGCCTTTAACTTACTTGACGAAAGACTAGGCCATCATTCCTTTTTGTTTATTCTTTTCTCCCCAACGCTGCCTGCCATTCTCAGTTATCGTGCCCATTCTTCTGGGAACAGTGGAACACAGTAACACTCACTAGGCCCTGCCTCTGGGCCCCTCCTCCTCTCCTGCCCTGGGAAAATGGAAATAGCAGGAGCAGGATTGGCTTGTGGCAGAGGGAACAAGGCAATGAAGGAGGAAGAGGTTTCTTGAGATGCTAGAAGAAACTTTAAAAGGCCCATGGGGAGTAGCCATGTCATTGTCTGCTGGGAGAGAAAAGGTGGAGACCTGAGTCTAGCACAGGGTAGGCTTGACCCACTCACATGCTCTTGTGCCTCAGCCACCTCAAACAGTGGCATTCTGCTCCCTGAATTCCTGACTTCCAATCTCAGTCCTCACAAATGCACACAAGTGAAAAAGCCTGCTGTCCTCTGCTCTCACAGACCCTTTCTTGACTTTCTCCGCTCAGCCCGTCTTCTCTGGGAGACTGAAATATGCACCCACATCCCCTCACACTTGGTTCAGGTCTTCAGTTCCATTTCTGCCTGTGGGATCTGGAGTTGGAGCATTCCACCTCTTCAGTCTGTCCCATGCATGAAAATCTGCCAATTTCTCTAGTTCCTGAGCTTTTGTATGCTGTCTTTCTCTTGTGTCCTCAGAAAGGCAATGGAGTTTATGTCTCTTAGCCATGTGCTGAGGAGGTGGTGGGCAGATATATAGTACAATGCCATCTTTCTCCTTTATCTCATTTTGCCATTTCTTTCCTTACTGCCCATGTCTCCATGGACGTATGCTTTTTCTCTTTCTAAGATGGCAAGGAAATGACACGAGTAGTCAGGATGTACAGGGAATGTGGCCCTGGGAGACTGTGTCAGAGGGCTGAAAGGGCAGACTAGGCACTAATGAGTCAGTCAGAAGCCCTGGCAACTGATCTTCTTCTACAACCTTGGGGATCAGAATATGCTTTTTCCCAGAGCCCTTGTATTCAAATGATGGTGGAGTGTCTGAACTTGGAATAACAAATCTCAATTCTCTGTTTCTGCTCAGACACATCTAAAGGTTATCATTTCTTGCCACCTGCCATAAATAATTGATCTCTCAAATAGAACCATGTTTCCTGCTCTCGAACCCTGCTGCTAATGATATCAGTGTAGATGGACCTGCATGATAAGCTTTGAAGCTAACAGAGAGTATAACAGGGGTAAGCAGCTTTGGGAAAATGGGGTGCTCTTTTGCTAACTTGTTTTTGGGGACTTTGCTGATTCTCATGAGGAGCAATAACTGCTGGGTCCATTGAGCCAGTACATCCTTGAATTTTTGAGTTAACTTCCCTTCTTTCTAAAAGCTATATGAATAAATTCTTTGGAATGGTAGTATGCTGGCAGCTACCCAGGATGCCAGCAAACATGGATTCACACAAAGAGAATGGAGCCCTCTGCAGGAAGTGGAATTTCCCCTTTTAGTGTCAAGGGCATAATCTCAGGTCATTGTAGGGAGGATGGTGGGGCAGTCATAGTCTCCAGCCTTTGGGAATATAATGAGATCCTTTCCTCCTAGATAGCTTCCTCCTCTTGGCTTAGCACTTTCATTCTTTTTAGTGACCACTTTATACAATCACCTCTTTCCTTTTTCATTTCCACTTTATTGGCTTGAGGATGCACCTAATAGCATAAATATTGTCTACAAAAATTCCACCCCTAGCCATTACCTCCCCTCCATTACAGGAATCTCAAGTTGGGGGTTTCTAGTATATTTTGGTTTTATGCAATATACCGTGAGCAGTATACCTAGCTAAGCTGCGACATCAGTGTATTGTTTCAGGCTGATTAGAGAGGAGCACCTCTAGAAAGAAATACGCTGAAGGCTACCATTCCGACCATTATTAGTGGGCCTAAATACCAGCTAGAAATGTGGGAAAACTCATTAATGAAGGATGTTTAAAAGCTGGACAACTAGACAAAGCTTATTTTCTAATAACTAACTGAAAGAAGAATGAAGAAAGTTCCAAATGTTTAGGAAACGTCTACTGTGGCCAGTCATTGTCAGGCATGCTCACATGTGTGCGTTTAATCCTCACAGTAGCCCTAGGAAGTAGGAATTATTACGCTTATTTTACAAATTTGAAAACAAGATTAGAACGGATTCTTGGTAGAAAAAATACCTGAAGACCTCTGTTTCAAATAAGTGAACATTGGCCATTTCTGGGTGCTTTGGTAACAAGGTTTTGTTTAATGTCTAAAGTTAACATGAAACGTCATTTTCGTTTAAAAGTACAATTTTATGAAATACTAAATATATAGAAGCCTTGGCCAACATTATAAACCAGGATCTGACGTAAATCCGTATCTTCCAACTTCCTTTGACATCATATTATCTTTTCATAAGAGATAGTCACTTTGACCAATAGGGACAAGAAGAAAACCAATAATATTAGAAAACAATCTCCATCCAGCCTTGCTTTGACTGGGGTCATCACTCTAAGCCACATGCCTTATTTTGCTCTGACACTTCAGGATGTTCCCTCCTGGTATTAGCTGTGCACCAAGGCTAAGAGGTCACAGCGCTGTCCTTGCCATTCTCAGTAAATAAGTTTTGCAAAATCTCCAGGCCTTCTTGAAGAGTATTCAGACGTAGAAGGTGATATAGGTGATATAGTTTGGCCGTGTCCCCACCCAAATCTCGTTTCGAATTGTAACTCCCACAATGACCACATGCTACAGGAGAGACCCGGTGGAAGGTAATCGAATCATGGGGGCGGGTCTTTACCATGCTATTCTTGTGATAATGGGGAGTTTACCCTGTACAAGCTTTCTCTTTTTGCCTGCTGCCATCCGTGTAATACTTGGCTTTCTTCTCCTTACCTTCTGCCATGATTATGAGGCATCCCCAATTACGTGTAACTATAAGTCCATTAAACCTTTTTTTCCTGTATAAATTACCCAGTCTTGAGTATGTCTTTATTAGCAGCATGAAAATGGCCTAATACATAGGGTTGTAACTGATCAACTATAAAGATGGACCTCCCTTTAGGCCCTGCAGCAGTATGGCACTAGTTTGAAAACCTCCATCCAGTCCACATAACGAAAATCAGAAAAAGAACATTCACCACTTATCTGTGCTTTCTACAAGGAAACAGATACCTGGATGAGGACCAAGACTGCCTCCCTCTTCATGTCATTTTATATATCTATGTAGACAGAGTCAGCAGGCAGAGAGATATGAAGTGCTTGCAAGGTACCTAGGTCTGTCCTTGCATTCAGACATTCCCTTGCTACGTGCAATTCCTTGACAGAAGACATTGTGGTAGTGGGTACTTATGAGAGAAGCAAATAGAATGGGGCACTTCTCCCAGGGCAAACATTGAATCCTCTCTTGCAGTTACAGAGTCAAGTTCCCTGAGGCCTGGGCTTGGTTTTTCATACAGATTAAATGATAGCTATTAATACTCTCTCTAACTTAGTAATTCTCTGTGAGCTCCCTTGAGAGGGGCCCAAGTACTCTTATTTTCCATCTCTCCTCACAAAGAATCAATAATGAAACTAAGTATTGACCATTATATATCTGTCGAGCACATGATACCGGAAGAATTGAGATGGCTGGGGGTGGGGAAGCTTTGAATAACCAGATACATGTAGATAGATAGGTAAAGATATCTCATAGGTATACTTTCATTTTTTTGTTTTTAAAATACTCATTATATGTAAGTCTTGTGCTAGGCATTGAAGATGTAGTGCTGAATAAGACAGCTTAGATTCCTTTTCGTGAAGTGTAAGATGTACCCCTCCCAAATGTTCTATTGATGACAGATTTCTATTATTAGAAGCCTCATAATTTTGTATTCTTTCATCACTTCTGAGGTCAAGCTTTACATGGTAACTTTCCTCAGTTTAGAAACACACTTGTTTTCTTACTTTTTAGATGTTTGTCCTCGAGTTTGCAGTATACATTTACAAGTAATACAAGTCCCCTTTCAAATAACACTATACCACTTGATGGGTAGTGCATGTACCTTATAATAACAAGATATTTCTAATTCCTCCCTCTCATCCCTTGTATAATTGCTATAATTTGTTTTACTTACACAAAACTATACCTAAGCATGTACACATGAGCATACATAATCAAATATGTTTTTGCTCTTATTTTGAACAGATTGTCAGATTAAGAATAAGAAAAAGAAGTTTTCAGACCAGAGTTTCTGACCTATATCATTTCCTTTATCTCTGAAAAACTTTTTTCTAACATTTCTTGCAAGATAGGTCTACTGGCAAAAAATTTCCTCTTTTTTTTTCTTGTCTAAGAAAGTCTTTATTTCTCTTTCACTTTTGAAAAATAACTTTACAAGACACAGAATTCTAGCTTTTTTCAAGAAAAAAAGTGAGTTTCTTTCTCTCAACCGTTTATTACAATAGTCCCTCCTATCCGTAGGGGATACATTCTAAGACTTCTAGTGGGTGTCTGAAACTGAGGATAATACTAAGCCCTCTAAATAGTATTGATATGGTTTGGCTGTGTCCCCACCCAAATCTCATCTTGAACTGTATCTTCCACAATTCCCATGTGTATTGGGAGGGATCCAGTGGGAGGTAATTGAATCATGGGGGCTAGTATTTCTGGTGCTGTTCTCGTGATAGTGAGTAAGTCTCATGAGATCTGATGGTTTTGTAAAGAGGAGTTCCCCTGCATAAGCTCTCTCTTTTTGCCTGCTGCCATCCATGTAAGTCATGACTTGCTCCACCTTGCCTTCTGCCATGATTGTGAGGCCTCCCCAGCCACGTGGAACTGTAAGTTCACTAAACCCTTTTTCCCATATAAATTGCCCAGTCTTGGGTATGTCTTTATCACCAGCATGAAAATGGACTAATAGAATTGTAGCTGATCAGCCATAAATACAGGCCTCCCCTTAGGCCCTGCAGCAGTATGGCACCAGTTTGAAAACCTCCATCCAGTCCACATATTGAAAGTTAGAAAAAGATCATTCACCACTTATCTGTGCTTCCTACAAAGAAACAGATACCTGGATGAGGACCAAGACTGCTTTCCAGGTTGAATGATAGCTATTAATACTGTCTCTAACTTAGTAATTCTCTGTGAGCTCCCTTGAGAGGGTCCAAGTACTCTTACTTTCCATCTGTCCTCACAAAGAATGAAGAATAAGTCTTGACTGTTATCTGTCAAACACCTGATACTGGAAGAATTTAGATGACTGGGGGTGGGGAAGCTTTGAATAACCAGATACATACATATAGATAGATAGGTAAAGAAATCTCATAGGTATACTTTCATTTTTTTGTTTATAAAATACTCATTATGTTTAAGACTTGTGCTAGGCACTGAAAATGCAATGCTGAATAAGACAACTTAGATTCCTTTTTGTGAAGCGTAAGATCTACCCCTCCCAAATGTTCTATTGGTGACAGATTGCTATCATCGAATGCCTCATAATTCTGTATTCTTTCATCACTTCTAAGGTGAAGCTCTATGTGGTAAATCCTCAGTTTAGAGACACTGGACATGCTGTCCTTCTTCTGTGGCTTTTCCTGTGTCTAAGAAGGCTCAACCACCTACTAAAGTTTCTTCTGCATGTGATACAAGTATAAGGCAGTTCATCTGTGTGGGTTCTCTGGTGTTTGATAAGGTGGAAGTTCTGAATAAATCTTTTTCCACATTCAAGACATTTAAAGAACTTCTCTCCCATGTGAATTACTTGGGTGTATAGATTTGTATCATGACTAAAGCTTTTCCCACACCATAAGCATCTATATGGTTTTACTCCTTGATGTGTCACGTAGCACTTACTAAGATCTGAACTCCATCTAAACCTCGTGTCACATTGTTGACATTTACAGGTTTTTTGTTGAGTGTGAATTCTCTGGTACTTAATAAGATCAGAGCTAACTGAAGCTTTTCCCACATTCCTGAGATTTAAAAGATTTCTCTCCTGTGTGATGTTTCCTATGAAGATACATAAGTTTTGGAAGCTCTTGTTTACAAGTGGCAAGTTTCTTTACTTCCTTGGAAAAGCTCCATACTGTTTCTGTACCTTGTGTGTATCACCATGATTTTCCCTGCCTGTTGTTTTCTGGGCAATTTCATTCTGGTCTTTTTTGATACTTTGCATCCTAACATTTGTATTTCTGGTGCAGAAAGATACAGGGTGATCATTTCCAGTGTCATATTTTAGCTTTAATCCTAGAGAGATGACAGTTTCATAGATACTCTGCATTACAACATTGTAGAGTCTTCTCAGGAGGATGCAATAATTGCCATTCTTCCTCAGAAAAATACACAGCCACTTCTTCAAATGTCAAAAACTCTGGGATTCAGGTAGGATGAGCTCAGGTGCCACCTTCCAGTCTTTGGTCCTTTTCTGCTCAGAACAGGCTAAAACCTGTTGCGCATACACAACTCTTTCATATACATGCTGTGTTTCTTTGTGCGTATTCCAGCCCAGCTGTTCTTGGAGTACCCGGTATATATTCCAACATTCTTTCTGGGACACACCTTTTGGTTGGGGCTCCACTGGTTTACACTTGAAGCCTGGGGCCACTGCTGTTCCTCCCAGGAGCACTGCCTTCTTTCCCAGCTCATGGGCTGTGACCTTATTCTTTGTTTGACCAGGTTCTCTCTGCAAGCATTTCACCAGGACCAGAGCCTGTGTTGACATTCTATGTATGATGCTTCTGCATCCAGTTCTGGGTATCCTTGTGCAAAATGGTCAGGGACTGCTCTAACATCAGTATTTCCAAGATTAAATCTTTAGAATGGATCTCTGGCCTCAATCACTGATGGCATAATTTCTGAAGTAGGCTGACAGCCTCCGGTGGTCCAGTTGCTTCATCGTATCAGAAGGTCTGGAAGTGCCTGTGAGCGCCCTCAGGCCGAGATACCCTATTTATGTGATGTATTTCTTACTGGGACTGGAGTTCTCTTTCACAGACCCATTAGTCTCCCACATAGTCCCCATCTGGGGGTTCAAGTATGCATTTGCCTTCAGCTCTCTCATCATCATTTGCTCTAGGAACAGTTTTACCCCTATGTGTGACACTGACACCCACCTGGGGCCACCTCTGACAAATGAGAGTGCGTCAGGTTTGGTACAGTATCAATGAATAGATGTTCCTAGGAGCACTTCAGTCAGCTCTGGCTTCCCTGGAGGCCACTTTCCTCTTCCTCTGCTTGACTACCCTCTGTTGCCATGTCTCCCTGCTGCTCTGGGTATTGAAGCTCTCTGTTCCTGCACCACATGGGGAAGCAGTGTCAGGAAAGCACACTATGCCTGGCAAGTGAAGCGCCAAGATTCTGGGAGCCTTGGAAGGGGCTCTGGAAGATCAGTTTTCCCATTCTAGCCCTCCACCTCCTGGAGACCTTACCCACGGTCGACATCTATTTTGTCTTTATTGCCCTTGTTTTTTGCTTCCATTTTTGTGTTCCAAACTTTTGCTGCCTTTTGTGGTTTAAATTGAATATTTTATATGATTTTATATTCTCTCCTTAGAATATCACCATACTTGTTTTCTTACTTTTTAGGTGTTTGTCCTAGAGTTTACAATGTACATTTATAAGTAATCTAAGTCCCCTTTCCAATAACCCTGTACCACTTGATGGGTAGTGCATGTACCTTATAATAAGATACTCCTAATTCCTCCCTCTCATCCCTTGTATAATTGCTATCATTCGTTTTACTTATATAAAACTATACCTAAGCATATACACATGAGAATACATAATCAGATACATTTTTGCTCTTATTATTTTGAACAAATTGTCAGAGCAATTAAGAATAATAGAAACAAAAGTCTTCATTTTAACTTCATTTGTTCCTTCACAATGCTCTCCTTCATGAAGATTGAAAGTTTTGACCTATATCATTTCCCTTGTCTCTGAATAACTTTGTTCTAACATTTCCTGCAAGATACATCTACTAGTAACAAATTTTCTCATTTTTTTTCTTGTCTAAGAAAGTCTTTATTTTTCTTTCAGTTTTGAAGAATAATTTCAGAGGGTACAGAATTCTAGGTTTTTTTTCTAGAAAAAAATGAGTTCCTTTCTCTCAACTCTTTATTACGGTAGTCCCTCCTATCTGTAGGGGATGCATTCTGAGACTTCTAGTGGATGCTTGAAACTGAGGATAGTATAAGCCCTGTATATACTATTGTTATGGTTTGGCTGTGTCCCACCCAAATCTCATCTTGAATTGTAACTCCCACAATTCTCATGTGTAGTGGGAACAACCCAAGTGGAGATAATTGAATCATACGTGGAGGTCTTTCTGTTGCTGCTCTTGTGATAGTGAATAAGTCTCATGAGATCTGATGGTTTGATAAAAAGGAGGTCTCCTGCACAAGCTCTCTGTCTTTGCCTGCTCCCATCCATGTAAGACATGACTTGCTTCTCCTTGCCTTCCATCATGATCGTGAGGCCTCCCCAGCCATGTGGAACTGTAATTTAATTAAACCTCTTTTTCATCCCAGTCTTGAGTATGCCTTTATCAGCAATGTGAAAATAGACTAATATGACTGTATTCTTTACTATATATACATATATATGTATGACCAAGTTTATTTTATAAGTTAGACATAGTGAGATATTAACAATATTAATGAAATAGAATAATTATGATAATATACTGTAATAAAAGTTATGTAAATATAGTTTCTCTCTCAAAATATCTTATGGTGTTATATCAAACTTTGTTTTGTTGTCTGTTCTCTGATAAGTGAGAAGGCTATTAAGTAACTATATACATTTATAGCATATAAACATATATACACTGGACAAAGAGATGATTCACTTCCCAGGAGGGAGGGAATGGGATGGTGTGAGATTTCTTCACACTGCTTAGAATGGTGCATGGTTTAAAAGTTATGAATTATTTATATATAGAATTTTTCTTTTAATATTTTCAGACCACTGTTGACAGAGGGCAACTGAAATTGTGGAAAGCAAAACCATGGATAAGGGGGACCACTGTATTTCACCCCAGTCCCTTTTTATTGCGTGATTTCTGAGGTGAAGTTGGATGTATTTCTTATCTTTTTTCTTTTATATGTAAGATGGTTTTTTCCCTCTGGTTTTCTTTTAAGATTTTTTTTCCTTTGATTTTCTGCAGTTTGAATACAATATGCCCAGGTGTTATGTGCTTTTTTTGGTACTTGTTCTGCCTGGTGTTCTGTGAGCATCATGGAGCTGTGGTTTGTTGTCTAACATTAATTTGGAAAAATTATCAGTCATTGTTGCTTCAAATATTGTGTTTTGTTTTTTTTTTTTTTTTCTGTTACTTCTTTTTCTGATATTCCCATTACACATAGTTATACCTTTCCTGGTTAACCCATGGTTCTTATATATTCCTTTTTATTTTCTGTTTTTTCTCTTTGCTTTTTAGTTTTGGAGATTTCTATTGACATATTCTCAAAAAAAAAGTTTTAATATTTTTTCCTCAGTCATGTCCAATCTATGAATGAGCCCATCAAAGGCATTTTTCATTTCTGATCCACTTGTTTTGATCTGTAACATTTAAAAAATTCCTTTCTTAGAATTTCATCTTTCTGCTTATGTTATCCATCTGTTCTTGCAAGTTTTTTTTTTTTTTTTTTTTTTCAGGAAGCCCTTAGCATATTAATGATAGTTTCTAAACGTTCCTGGTCTAACAATTCCAACTTTCCTGGCATATGGGACTCTGGTTCTGATACCAGTTCAGTTTTTTTCAAACTGGAGTTTTTGCTTTATAATTGTTTTCCTTGTAATTTCTTGTTGAAAGGAGGACGTGATGTACTGGATAGAAAGAAGTGCAGTAAATAGGCCTTCAGTGGTGCATTTGTAGGGTGTGGGGGGAGGGGAAGTCTTCTGTAGTTCTCTGATTGTCACACTTTTTTTCTTTTTTCTCTTTCTTTCTTGCTTGCGTTTTTTTTTTTTTTTTTTTTTTTTTGGACAGGGTCTCACTTTGTCACCCAGGCTCATGTCCAGTAGTGGCGTGAACAGGGCTTGCTGCCGCTGCCTTAACCTTCCAGCCTTAAGTGATCCTTCCACCCCAGCCTCCGAAGTAGCTAGGACTACAGGCGTACACCACCACACCCTAATTAATGTTTGTATTTTTTGTAAGGATGGGGTTTCGCCATGCTGCTCAGGTTGATCTCGAACTCCTGAGGTCAAGTGATCAGCCTGCAGCCTCCCAAAGTGCTGGGATTACAGGTGTGAGTCACTGCACCCAGTCTAGGTCTCAGACTTTTAATGAGCCTATGGCCCTGGGCTCTGAACTTCACCAGTGCTTCACAGTTTTTCCCCAACTTAGGCTGGATATGATGACTAGAGTGGTCTGGAGTTAGGTATTTCCCTTCCCCCAGGTAGGTTAGGCTCTGATAAAATTCCAGGAGGTTAGGCTCTGGAGGGCAGGCTTTGCAAAGAACAGAATATCCTTTCTTTCATATTTCAAATGGTTCCTCTTCCCTCCCCACTGCTGAAAGCACAGGGGGATTTTTCTCTGATAGTCGCTGTGAGGACCTGGAGGTAAGACTCACAGAAGTGTGAAGGTCCTCCGTGGCTGGGTTCCCTGGAGTTTTTAGCTCTCAGACTTGTCCACACCAAGCCTCCATCAGCTTATCAGTTGCAGCTCAGATTTCTGTACCTCAGCATTGGTTCCTGAAGTGGTTTCTGCTCATGAATTCCTCCTTTGGTAAGTTGTGATTCTCTGTATTTGCCTGTCTGTCTCTCCAATGTTTGGTGTAGGGTTTGCCCTGTGACTTCACTTAACTGACAGATCTAAGAAGAGTTGTTGCTTTTTCAGATCACTCAGCTTTTTGCTTGCTGTTAGGATGGAGTGGCAACTTCCAAGCTCCTGACATGCTGGACCGGAAACTGGAAGTTGAAAAAGGATTTGAAACCCAACAAGCTTTCAAGGGAGAGGCATAGGAGAACAATAGACAGCTCAGATACAGCTGTGGACTAGAGAAGGAAAGACTTGTGTCCTTTACACGGTGAAGCCTGGGCAGTGGGAAGCCATATTCAGAAGTCCCTGTCCCCCACAGCACAAAAACAATAGAACTGAACGGGCTTTGGGTAGATAGGCCATGGCAGGTAGAGGGGCCATGGCAACCTTACAGAGTTCCAGTCACCCCACTGTGGTGCAGAGAATAACAGAAGCATTTTCCCTTTGTCACTAAGGGTGGTATGGACATGCTCCCTCAGCAGACCTGATGAGGCCTTGGGGTTAGGATGAGGGGATAAGATGAGATTGAAAGATGAGGCCAATGACTGTAGGCCAGGTGCCTGAGAAGCTGAGTTTCTCATGACCTAACATGAAGTGTCTGCTTCCAGGAAGGACATGAGCCCGAGGTAGAAATAGCTGGGGTATGGCCTGAGAAGTTCTAACATGTTCCCAGGTGATGCTGATGCTCCTAAATCTGGGATAACACTTTGAAAACCACTGCATTGTTTTGTTCCAAACTTCCGAACCTCCTATTATTTGGTAAGTATAAGTAGATCTATGCATAATCAAAAGACACATTACACTACCCAATTCCACAGGTGGTGTACTTTCTTGTACTATATGGTTAATCACCTAGATGTAGCAAGGAAAATGAACACTGGTATCTCCCATCTTTTGGTTACTGCTATTTTTTTCCCCTTGATGTTGTGCTTTTATGTTGACACTTTTCTTTCTTTCTTCCTTCATTTTCTTTGTTCTCCTTACTGTGATCTTTCCTTATAGCCTCTATTTGTTGTACTGTGTTTTTTTCTATGTTCTGTGAAATGCTGTGATAAGTATGTGAAAATAATATAATTTAATTAAGCTTAAGGCACACTACCTTGCATCTAGCCTGAGAACAGCACAAGCCTGCTGTAATTTCTATGATTGGCCTCACTTAGGAGATTTTATTTGTTGAGAGGCATCTGAAAAACCTTAGCAAACTCGGTTCAGAAAAAAAAAATTGCTGGCTACAGTAGTAATATATAAATCAGAGATTTGAGACACAGATGATGTAGTTATCATAGGACAATTTTTTCTTTTTTGGGTATTATTACTTGTACTACCTACAAGATCTGTCCAGGAACAGTGTATCATCTAAAAGAAGGGATGCTGGACTTAAAAAAAAAATGAAAAAGAAAATTTAAATTAGAAAGAAGTCTGAAGTCAGTCATTATTGTATCCATACTGATATTCTTAATTGAAAAAGAATAAAATGCAGAAAGGCTTTTATCTATCGATTCCATGAAGAATGTATTTCTTTTATGTCATGGTGATCAGTGATTAATTTTTGATTATATATATAATATACTCAAATAAGATTTCTTGGCATTTTTTGGAGATAAAATTTTTGGATTATATGATTCTAAGACTTACATGCATCTGTTCATCTCATAAGATGAAAAAGCTTTTGCTCAATTTTTTTTTTGTTTATGTTGAAATGAGAATTAAAACCACTAGAGGGCACTGTGGATAAACATTTGTAGCAAAGATACCTATAGGAGCTAGAACTTGCCAGAATTTAGTTGTACAGGAAGTCCTCAATTACCCACATGTACTGATCCAAAAATTTGCTTATAGATTAACTCTTCAGAATTCAGGATTCAGAATGTATTCTCCTAATAGAAACAATAAAATAAGTACAAGTATAATAATTTCCCAAGTTGACCCCTAACAGTCTGTTAATTATATATATGACAGATTTGTTTGTTATATGAAGGTAAGCAACAATAACAAAAACAAATTTTATACACCTCATTGTGATACAATTGGATTTACCAAACAACAAATAAGACTATACAACTCATTTAGATATAATGGGATTTAAGAAAATTTTGATGTAGAGAGTTTTATTTTGGTGGGAACAGGCTTAATTACAACACCCCACTAGCTTGGAAATATTACAGAGTTGCCGTCTCTGTGTTTCAAAAACAAGAGTAAAACAAAATACCCAGGAATAAACTGTAAATCTGTGGGTCACCCCCATTGACTGGATTGATAGCACTACCCCTTCCTCCCAACTCCCTTCAGTTTTTGTTGGAGTGGGGTTCATAGGGTTCTGCCTCCCCTGCACCCCACCTGGTTGCTTTGTTTTTGTGTCCACTACCTCTCACTACTGCTGCTTCTCCTGGTGCTGTTCAGTAGCACATTTGGCTTCTTTCCCTTTTCCTTAAAGGCAGCCAGATACCCAGCCAGTCCCAGCCTCTGGGTGAAGCCATTCCTCCTGGTTCCAAGCTAGCAAGGGTAATTTAGCACTGTTTGCTTGCAGACCTAACTTTGGGAATTCACTCAGTTCACCTCCCAGGTGGAAACGGGACCATCCCCATGGCCACAGCAGAGTCTCCCTTTCTCCCTGTGTCCCACCTGCCCTAGGAATGGTTGCCCTTTCCTCTTTCTTTCTTCATCTTTCTTCCTCCTAACTTAATTATTGTTTTGGGATTATTTAATTTTTTTTCTCTAGGGCTTTCACTCCATAAGTCTACATTTCAATCAATGAGTGTTTTACACTAGATAGGAAACAAAACATGACTTGACAGTTAATTCTTCACCCTGATTTCTTGCCACATTTCCTTTTATTCTTTAGTGGAAATACAAAGTCACAGTTTGCTTTCATCTTTAAGAGCTAATGGGGATGAAGGCAGAGGTCAATGGTGAACAGAGTGCCTGAAGGTTTGTGGATGATGCGAAGTATTGGTGGAGTACCCTGAGCCCCACAAACCACCTTTATAATTTAGGTTGCATCAGTATCACCTGGGTGCCTGCCAAAAATAGAGATTCTGTGAGGTGTTAGCGGGGACTCAGAGAAGTGCATTTTAATTGAGTATCCTTGATGATTCTGATGAGTGTTATTCTGGCCACAGATATAAATTGATAAATTATAGAATAGTCCCTCCATCCTTAAGCCTCCTTTCAGGCAAAAGTGTCGTGGATTTTAGAGTGTTATCTTTTGTTTATGGGTTTTTGTTTCAAGGTGGCAAATGTGTCACTATCACCAAGGAGATGGGAAAGGTATGATTAGTTAGATTTTTGGTGAGGTTGTGAAAAAATAATGTTTAGTAAAGATGAGCATCAATCTGATGCTCTGGGTGAAGCCATTCATTTAGGAGGATACATGTAGTATTTCCACCTACACTTTTCACAGAAGGAGGAAGCATTATTTATGAAGCTTTCTGTGTGTGTGTGTGTGTGTGTGTGTGTGTATGTGTGTTTTAGGTGATAAATAATTGAAAGTAAAGGTTGGCATCACTATGCCATATCAAGCTTTTCCTTTTCTTTCTTTCCTTTTTTTTTTTTTTTGGTGATGAGGAGACAGATGGTATTTTTTCTGTAGATGCCAAAAAAGGAAAAAACCCAAACCCACCAAGTCTCACAGTTGTGGAAAGAAATCTTGTATGATTTCTAAAAGCAAGGATCGGATTCTGCTGGCCCTCCTCTTACCCCAGAGACCAGGGACCATGAATCACTCAGAAAATAGATTTGTGTGTTCTGAGTGCTTGTCACTGGATTGGCTAACTAGAGGAGTTTTTAGTTGAAACCAGGGCTTTCTAAGTATGCACTTGATAAGCATGTAAGAAGTAAGAACGAAATGTATCCAACTGATTAATAATGATATATTTCAAATATGCTGGTGTTTAAATGGATATTAGACACTATGTTACCCTCCCCACCACTTCAAAATATTATATCATTTTAGGCTTTATAGTCCTTCATGACATCAAAGGTAATGTTATTATTTAAGTAGAATAAGGACATCAGTTTTCGAAAGAGAAAACAGGTTATTCAATGTGTGTTTTGGCTAGGCAAATGAGAGCAAAAAAAAAACCTCTGATGCATCATTTTTAAATAGATCATTGAAATGACAGAGTTTTGATTTTTTCAATGTTCTTTTAAACATCTGACAAGTCTAAGTACTTCTATCTACATAAGTTACATACTAATTAGTAAATTAACCACTGTTATTTAATTAGACTATCTAGTTGGTACATCATGCATTAATCACTCCCAATTTGGTATGTGCTGGCTGCTCTTGGTGACTAGGCCACTCTGCTGGGGTTCATTTCATGCTGTGTGGCAGCTGTGCCCAGACACAACCTTTTTCTGCCTTTGTCTTGAAATTAGATAAGAAACATAAAAATGTAGGGAATTGTACTAACCCTGGTTAGTCAACTAGATTTCCAAAATGGTTACAAAAGGCAAAAGTGAATTTTTGCTGATTGAATGAAAAAAGGACTCTTTCATTCAAAAATTCATTTTTTTTCACCTTTTTTATGCTTCAGATTTTCTTTCAGATTATTTGACAATGATATGTATGCTTTAAGGAAAGGTCAAAATTACATTTTAGACCTACTGAATTTGCAAGTGTTCTAAGCATGCAACAAAAACTTAAAATCTCTACACTATATTAGATGAAACATATTTAAAGTAATTTTAATTAGAAACGGCCAAAGTAATTTAGAGACAGTTGTTTAAATAAAAATGGTACATTTCCTAGATTATGAAACTGACTCTTTGAACTGTTTATTCCATTGGTTGTTACATAAATGGAGACTTCTGCTATTATGAATTCCTCAAACCACATAATATGTCTTAAGCAACTCCTAGGACCTTATCAATATTTTATCCAGAAAGTACTCTTGTTGATTAAGTCTACTGTTTTGTTTTGTTTTGTTTTGTTTTGTTTTGTTTTTAGATGGAGTCTTGCTCTGTCGCCAGTCTAGAGTGCAGTGGCATGATCTCAGCTCACTGCAGCCTCTGCCTCCTGGGTTAAAGTGATTCTCCTGCCTCAGCCTCCCGAGTAGCTGGGATTACAAGCGCACACCACCACACCTAGCTAATTTTTGTATTTTCAGTAGAGACAGGGTTTCACCATGTTGGCCAGGATGGTCTTGATCTGCCTGCCTCAGCCTACCAAAGTGTTGGGATTACAGGCATGAGCCACTGTGCCTGGTCAATTAACTCTACTCTTGTAGCTGCACTCAACCCTAAGTAGACTTCACCTAAGTCAGTGGTTCTCAGCTCTGGGCAAGGTCAGGGAAGGAGGAGATTTTTGTATTCAAATTGCCTATAGAGTTTTTTGCTTGTTTAATTGTGTTTTTGTATGAAAGAATGTTGTTTGGGGTGGGGCTTTATGATGAATGGCAGCCACTTTTTCAGCATCTTTGGGGCAGGCTCATCTAGTGTGACTAGACCATCATTTTCCCAGTATGTAATGCACGCAAAACCCTGAGACAAAGACCATGTCAGGCAAATCCTGTACAGCAGGTCACACACTTCCCTGAAAAGACTAGACACGGTCAATTCTCATTCCCCAGGAGACCCATTGTAGTTTCCCAGAAACACTCACTTACAGCAGCCCTGACAGAGTGGCAGAGGGAGAAACAGAGGCTTCAGGAGGGTATTGGCTTATTCAAATCTGCACCATTAATAAGTACTGGAATTAGGACCAGGTCTCAGATCTTTAGCTTCCTAATCTGGGGCTCTCTTCTCTATACATTTCTCTTTTTCCTCTTCCTCCTCATTTTCCTCTTTCTTCCTCTTCTGGATAAAGACATTTAGGCAAACAAGTTTAATGTGCTCATTATTTCAAGTTTTATGTAATGTTTATTTATAAATGTAATTTCTGATTAATTTTCATCTATTCTAGTTGGCAGGTTCATTAATCAGTGTAAATATGTATAGATTATAAACTACACAGGTGGTGCCTTTAATATTACTTAGATATGTGGAAGTCCTTCCTTTTTATTCTTAATTATCAAAAGATGGAATTCTGTCTCTAGAAAGTTTTGGAAACATTGTAATAAAGGCTCTATGAATGTGAGTAATGAATCCCCCCGAACTTCTTTGATTTTTCTTCTTTCCACATATGATAATCCCCAATTTGAGAAAAAAGCTCTTTTAAACATAATGAAAAGTCTGATTGTTGATAGTTTGTAAAAGAATCTGGTTGGTAAAAATACTTAGCAAGTTGACATTCTTCCTTCCACTACCTCTGTGTAGCATAGGGAATGGTTTAGTCAGTAATGGTGTTTTCTTAGAAATTTCTAATAATTAACTGTACATATTAAAAATAAATTTAAAATTCAGAAAAAAACAGGATTAAAGAATTCCAGGTTTTTTTGGTCAAATTCAATGATCAGGTCTATGATATCTTTGATAAAAGAAATAACTCTTCCAATGAAAATAATATGGGCTGTGTTAGCAGTATCCAGATGCTGTTATCAGTGGATCATTATTCCCTCAAGTTATCTTATGTCTTTTTTATTATATGGAGCCCTATCTGACAAGGGTCAGCATTCTAAAAGTACTACATGGGGCAGTGGTTATGCCTCTTACTATCCACCTTCGATGTATTCTCTTGGTCAAAGACCAACTGTGAAGAATTTATGAAGTGGCAGCATGGCATAGTTTAGGAACTCAGTTTGAGCTAAGATTCCTGACTTCTCATCTATTGTTGCTGTCATCTACTTTTGTGTCCCTGAGACATCATTTACTCTGATCTGCAAATTTAAGGGACTGCCCTAACATTATAATTTGTGCCTTTCAACCCTAAAGTTTTTGCAAGTATCTGAACAAATATGTTGAAAACTTTGGGCATGCACTATGGCTATGAATGCTGATTTAAACCTAGGGCTAGGGAGTTTTTATGTAAATTTCAGTGATTCTGTGAACAGTCTTTAGTTCTTGATAGGATATTTTATAAATATTTTAAGGAGTCAACAGTTTGCCAAAAATAGCTAGCAGCCAGAACTCAGCTCACAATCTACACTTCATTTGGAGAAAATGCTAAAGGCAGAATAGAGGCTACAATACATAGAAGAGGCAAAATCCAAGATCCAGTTTACATATCAGTTGGTTAAGCAAATAACATATACCATGATTTGTGGTGCTAGCTGAGTTTGATGATAATAACCATACGGCTTGCAAAACCCAGGCATTTATTTCTTTCTGCTTGTAGTGTGAAATCAGGGTTATGAAGTAGTTTGTTAAAAATATAAAGAGGAGGAAACCCCATGGATTTAACTATTGTTTTTCACTGTCTCACAGATTACCTGAAATTCAGTCAGTAGATGAGAGATTTGTGTGTGTATATACATAAATAAACTTTTATTTTAGGTTCGGGGGTACATGTGATGGATTGTTACACAGGTAAACTCATGTCACGCGGGTTTGTTGTACAGATTATTTCATCACCCAGGTATGAAGCCCAGTACCAAATAGTTATCTTTTCTGCTCCTCTTTCTCCTCCCATCCTCCACCCTCAAATAGAACCTATTTCGTGTCTGTTGTTTCCTTCTTTCTGTTCGTGAGTTCTTATTATTTAGTTCCCACTTGTAAGTGAGAACATGTGATTTGGCTTTCTGTTTCTGCATTAGTTTTCTAAGGATAATAGCCTCCAGCCTCATCCATGTTCATGCGTATAGTGTTACAGAAACGGGCTAAAGGCCCTGGTGTATTAGCTTGATTTGGCCTCTATGTTGTTTACTTCTTCATAGCAGGCTAGCATGGTTAGCTAGAACCAAACTCAAATTCTTACACATCCAGTTGCTTTAAATGTAGCCCAAATAAGCATATTTTTAGACACTTAGAGCTTGCCTGTTTTACGTAGCTTGTGAGTCTGCACCGAGCATCTGCTAACCATAGATAAGACAAACTCCAGCAATAAAGACACCAAACCCTGCTGCCCTTTGATCCCTCTAATCCAGAAAGTTTGCTGCTGAATGCCCTAACCTAGGCATGTAAGCCCCTCTCCAAGTTCTCCTCCCTTGGAGATCCCTTGACCTATTCTCCTTCTGAGTAGTGATCACCTGCCACTGTTTCTGGAAGTACTCTTGCTGGGAGGAATTTCCTCTCTCATGCAACCGTAAGTTGCAATAAAGCATGCTCTGTGGTAGTGCCTCTTGGGGTCTTGCCTTTTCTGTGGTCAACCCCCAAATCCTTGAACTTACCACATATGTGTAATATATATCCATGTGTATGTTATTTAAAAATAATAAGCCAGGTAGGTTTGCTTCATCGTTGGCATGAAGAAAATGAATCTACATAAAGGATGCATTAAAACTTGTTCCTTCATAGTATGAAATTGTAATTTGGTTTCTGTTTTTATGTGAACATTAAAGACAACATTATATAGTGAAACAACAAAGGACTTAAAGTCAGAAGCCTTGAGTCTGAGCCTTGATTACTCATTAGCTGTGTGAACTTAGACAAGTCATTTAGCCTTTCTGAGCTGTAAAATGATGATAATACTACCTGTAATTATTTTTATTGACCAAACTACATTACAGAGGTGACAGAAAGGGTGGAAAAGCAATGTAATTAAAACACAGTGTAATTAAGAGAGTGAACTCTCCTTTAAAATTCTGGCCTCATGACTTGGGTGTCCAAAGGGGAACCTTTTTGAACTTGTTTTTTTAACCGTCAAATGAGGATAACAATACTACCTCATTCATACGGTTACTCTAAGGATTAAAACATGTCTCCTTTAAATATTTCGAATGCATAGACGTGCCTATTATGTGTGTGATTCAATGGTAAAATGAAGTACAAGTATTATCTAAAGCATTTACAGGTGTCGTGAGGAATGTGAGCATAATAAAGAAGCATGATTTGAGGAGGGGGTGATATTGAGTTTTAAAAAGCCATGAAGTCCTTAGGCAATAATTTTGTATTATTTATGTGAAAAGTATGAAATATTAGGAAGGGATAACACTCAGCAATAAACATTTCCCCAAATGATCAAAATAATTGTTGTACGTTCCTTTCTCATAATTCACATAGATATAGACTTCACACATATTATGCTCAAACCACGAAAATACTACTCAAGTACAGAGATGAATTTAAAAGGAAAACAAGGAGTCTTCATTTTAATTTAATTTCCAGACAGTGGATTACATCAATGAGGTCTGGCATCTAATCAAAAACTGCAAATAAAGGAAGCAGATCAATTATCAGACTGCAGTTCAGTGGCATCAACATGATGCCGAGTGCCTTTATTCAGATTAGACAGATGAACCCAGCCCTCTTAACAGAAAAAAGCAAAGACTGCCCTTGAATGAAAACAAGAAGGTGACTTAGTTTTCCAAAATCCAGTAGGAAAACCCATGGATTTAACTATTATTCTTTTCCATGTCACTGATTAACTGACAGCTGGTCGTTCCACGTGAAGACGGGAAGCCCTTTTCAGAAGACTAACGTGGTAACGTGAGATCAGAAAAAACAATGAACTGTTGACATTTGCTCCTTGTGAGCCTAAGTGTAATATTCCTAAGTGCAGCACTAAGGAGATGTGTATAGTTTGTCTTGTGCACTGCATTAGGGTGTTATGACAAAGAAAATGTAGCTAAAATGGAGACAAGTCAATTGATACATCTACTTAGATTATATGCTGAGCAGCAGAAATGCCTTTGATGGATGATGAAGTCATAAAAATAAGGTGACCTCAACAATGTGTAGGATAAAAATAGGAGTGCTGTATGGGCAGATATGAAAGGGAGCAGTCCTCACCGTTACAGTACTTATTTCTGCGATGAGTGGTACAGAGAGCATGGATTGAGTGCATGTACTGATGAGAACAAGAGCAGGGGGATTATTTAGTATCTCAAACTTTTGGGGAAGAAAGCAGGATATATTACTAAATAAATAAATAAAGGAAGAATGGAAGGAAGGAAGAGAGAAGGGAAGGTAGGAAGGAAGGTGTGGTGGGAGGAAGAAAGAAGGCAGGAAGGGAGGGAAGGAGGAAGAGAGAAGGAAAATTGCAAATGAAAACAAAATTGAAGTATTGTGGTGATTGAAAGTCAAATTTACCCAAACGTTTCATATTAGATTTTCTTAACATAAGAATTATTATTATTATTATTATTTTAATTTTTTTTTATTGAGACGGAGTCTCACTCTGTCACCCAGGCTGGAGTGCAGTGGCCAGATTTCTGCTCACTGCAAGCTCCGCCTCCTGGGTTTATACCATTCTCCTGCCTCAGCCTCCCGAGTAGCTGGGACTACAGGTGCCCGCCACCTCGCCAGGCTAGTTTTTTGTATTTTTTAGTAGAGACAGGGTTTCACCGTGTTAGCCAGGATGGTCTGGATCTCCTGACCTCGTGATCCGCCCGTCTCGGCCTCCCAGAGTGCTGGGATTACAGGCTTGAGCCACCGCGCCGGGCCGGAAAAGTTATTTTAATGATTAGGTATAAAAATATTATGCTTTTGAATGTATATGTACACACATATATGTGTATACATGTATATCAACATATATATATTTGTATATGTGTATATATACACGCACACATATACACACATACACACAGATATATGTACACATACATACAGAGAGAAAGAGAGAGAGCGCCATCATCTATTCCTAAATATAGGCAGGTTGGAGTGCTTGAATAAGGAGCTAGATTTCATGTTACAACCAAAAGGTGACTAAGTTTCTCCACCACATACATAATAGGACTCACTGTATAGTGACTGAGTCATTGACCTTAGGCAAGTAACTTGACTTTGCTAGGCTTTAGTCTGCTCCTGTATAGAATGGAGATTATAATGCTCAAATGGTTGTTTTGAGGAGTCAGTGAAGCAATGCCTGTAAAATACTGATGTAAATTAAAGACTCCATCTTGTGTAATAATAATAATTATAACATAACGAAGTAGATGTCAAGTTGAACAGATACAGTCCAGGAGCACTTAATCACCATACGCAAGGGGTGTGCAGCTGATTGGATTCATACTGACTTTTATTAAGGAATTAGATGAACTCCAGATTTGCTTAAATTAATAATTGTTCATAATACGCTTCTCCTTCTGCTAATGTGGAAATAGAGTATAAACTTATGTGGAATTTTAGGAAAATAAACTATATAACTAGATAAGTTAAAGAAAGATATGGAGGAATAGGTAAGCGTTAAATTAATCCTATTTAAAGATAGAGAAACAAGAATGTAGAGCTCTATTTCTCTTTTTTCACTGTTGTAATGATTGGTGTTGAAAGGACTTTTTGTGAGTTTAGGAACATGTAGTAATGAAATGCTGGGACAATTTGTGAATTCAGCTGTTGTATTTTCGAAAAAAAATGTTGCTGGCAGCCTGTTGGAACATCTCATTTTTTATTCTACCAAACAAGTATTAAAGAGTCTTCTTTCCTTGAGAAAAGGAACATTTCTAGAGAAAATTTCTGAAGTTTAAATATAACAGATGGTATTTCAAATCTTCTGTCAATTACATATGTGATAGAACTCCAAATTTAGATTCATTACACAGCTACAATTCTTGATGAAGAATTTATGAATTTCTGGTATAATCAAAGAATTACCCCTCCCCCCATAGAGGTATTTATATATCCTTTTGGAGGAAATTTTAGGTGGGCCAGGTCACTCTTCTTCTCATTCAAAGATGACTTTAGTTGTCAGTACAAATAATCTTTGTGCTGTGGACCAATAATCTTTTCTACCCTCTGCATTGGAAAACATACTGATTGGTTTGTGGCTATAACAGGTGACCTTGTTATATGAATTATCACATATTGGTCTTGTGATTATTCTCATTTTTTCACTCAAATAAGAAATTTCATTTCAAAAACTTGGCTTGCTCCTTGCTGTGGTTGTTTTTTAGCCATCTGCAGTGGTATTAACTTGTTGGAACCATGTTTATATGTCCAAAATAATTCCATAGGCTGTTCTGATTTTATACTCCTGCTGCTCTGGTACCCTGCTGCCACATTTTTTTTTTCTGTCTTGTAAATTTAGACTGTGATTAAAAACCTGGGGACCCACTTCATGACCTTTGCACATGCTGGCCCAGATGCTTCTGTTGCTTTTCCCTGGGTTTCCACACGCCTCTGAAGAGACGGGTTTTCACATGTCACCTTCTCACTGTCTAGTCCCTGACCTTTACATCAGTGGTTCCCATTGAAAGCTTCCCAGTCCCATTATTTCTTATTTAAACACTGTAGGGTTTTAAAATAGCATTTATCATGATTTATAAGTATTTATTACATATTTTACTTGTTTCTTTATCTTTCTTTTATACTCATGAGAGTAGGACTGGAACACTTTTATTTTCCCAGATCTCTTAATTGGCAAGTACATGTTTAATCATTTTGTTAATCTTTTATTTGAACTCATTTAGAACTTACAGAAAAGTTGTAAACAATAGTACAAAATCTTTCAAATATTCATATTTAGCAATTATCACCATATTTTAAAATCATATTTGCACTATTATTTTCTGTTTGTATATATCCCTAAATAGTTGTGTTTTCTAAGAACAAGAACATTCTTGTTTGTAAACACAAGGCAATTATGAAGACATTTAACATTGATATGGTATTAACAATCTATAGATCACATAGGCATTTTGATAACTTTTTCATGAATGATTGTCCTGTCAACTGTTTTACCAACCCAAGATGCAATATGAGTTGTGTTTAGTAGTTAGCTCATTTCTTCAGCCTTTTCAAACCTTGAACCATTTCTTAGCCTTTTATGTTTTATGTTATGTTATGTTATGTTATGTTATGTTATGTTATGTTATGTTATGTTATGTTATTTACAGATGGAGTATCCGCTGCCCAGGCTGGAGTACAGTGGCACAATCTTGGCTCATTGCAACCTCCACCTCCTGGGCTCAAGTGATACCTCCTAAGTAGCTGGAATTACAAGCATTCACCACCACACCCAGCTAATGTTTGTATTTTTAGTAGAGATAGGGTTTCACCATGTTGGCCAGGCTGGTCTTGAACTGTTGACCTTAAGTGATCCACCCATGTTGGCCTCCCAAAATGCTGGGATTACAGGCATGAGCCATCGCACCTGGCCGCCTTAGCCTTTTGTAACCTAGACATTTTAAAAGAGGATAGGATAGGTCAGTAATATAGTTGAATGTTTCTCCATTTGCAGTTATCTGATGTTGCTTCATGATTGGACTCAGATGCTGCATTTTTATGAGGAATACTACATGAGAGATGTTTCCTTCTTACTGCATTACATGAAGAGGCACATGATGTCAGATGGTCACGTTTAAATCATATTTCTTAACAGTGACTAAATGGATGGTAGAGGGTCACATTCTAGGACTTTAGACCTATTGTGTGATTGTTAGGGTGCCTTACAAGTAGTATTAAAGAAATTGTTTAAATATGGGGAGAAGACATGAGTGTGAGTTCAGGCCTTTGAAGCCCTCAAGTTAGTCTAAAGTTAGCTCTTACACACTCTTTAAGTTTTCTGTATTTGAAATATATACTTATTATTTACTGTCAAAAAGCTGTTTGACTGAGTGTAGTTTTTTTTTTTTAAAGGTATTAAAACACTTCCATCATTCCAGTATCTGGAACAAAGGCATGAGGTGAATGAATGAATGAATGAGCAAATCAATGTTTAAGCTTAGTGTTATTTTGTCAAAGGCATGTGAGCCAGAGCAAGTCCATCTTGAATAGGAGCTGGGTAAAATAAGGCTGAGACTTACTGGGCTGCATTCCCAGATGGTTAAGGCCTTCTAAGTCACAGGATGAGATCAAAGGTCGGCACAAAATACAGATCATAAAGACTTTGCTAATAAAACAGGTTGCAATAAAGAAGCTGGCCAAAACCCACCAAAATCAAGATGGTCACTAGAGTAGCCTCTGGTTGTCCTCACTGCTCCACTCTCACCAGTGCCATAACAGTTTACAAATGCCATGGCAGCATCAGGAAGTTACCCTATATGGTCTAAAAAGGGGAAGCATGAATGATCAACTCCTTGATTAGCATATCATCAATAAATAACCATAAACATGGGCAACCAGCAGTCCTTGGGTTTGCTTTGTCTATGGAGTGGTCATTCTTTTATTCCTCTGCTTTCTTCATAATCTTGCCTTCACTTCACACCGTGGACTCACCCTGAATTCTTTCTTGCACGAGATCTAAGAATGGAGTCTGGACTGGAACTCCTTTCCTGTAACGTCTTTCTAGTGACCATGGAAGGGACTATAGTGCGGAAACCCCTGACCCAAATGCTAACTTGGGGTAAGTGGTGGGGTCCAGTAACTTCTTTCTGGCGAACCCTGAAGGAATGATACTGAGAGAACTCTCACCCAAAGAAATAGCTCTGATTGGTTGACTTTGGGTATGTGCATACCCGGGAAAAGAATGGAATTAGGTTACAGGCTTAACTCAGGGGAGTTGGAGTCTCTCCTAAGACGGAGACCATTAAAGGCTCCTCTCAATAAAAGGCAAGGATGCTTGACTGACCTTGGGTTAGAGGCCTAACTTAGGAGGGTTGGAGTTCCTTCTAAGATTTAGGGGGTTAGAGACCCTTCTCAGTAAAGTCCCTCTTGGTAGAGTCCTTCTCGTTTAAGTCCTTCTCGGCTAAGAATAGGTTTGGCACTACGGGATGTCAACTGCTATTCTCTTTGGAATAATCTGCTTTGCATTCCTTGCTTATAACTATGGTAAGCCTAATCCTTAGGCATGTACAGGCATGTACAGGATTAGGCAAGTACAGGATCATGGGACATGGGGAGCTTTTTCCTCCCTAAATGGGGAAACTTGAGAGCTATTAGAACTGCTGGAAAGGATTCCTTTACTGCTGACAAGCGATTGCCTGAACTTTTCAGTGTTGGCTGCAATGGGTGGGTCTTTCTCTGGCCTCCCTGAGTGCCTCACTTTCCCCACCCTGCCACAGGCAATGCTCCTCTCTTTCTTGCTGCAAACTGGTTGAATGAATGGTAAAAATCACTGTTTATTAAAGTTTTGATTAATGGGAAAAAGGATTTGCGAGGCTAATCTTAAGCTGTTGTGAATTTGGTGTGCGTGTCTTTCGGTGTTCTATAATGGAACGGGCTACCTTAGGATAGAACACGGACTTAGGACACCTGTAAGCCCACTTTTGAAGATAGCCCAGCAAATTGGTCAGTTAAAAACTTTGCTGCAGTTCCCTGAAAAAACTGAAACTGGATGAGGTTTCCTTCTTGTCTTGTATGTCCTTGGGAGCTTGACTTTGTAAACATGTGGCCGTGCTTTCTCTTTTCACGATGGTGGCCTGCGTTTAGGGTTCAATTCCTGGTTTAGAGATGAGTCCTTTGTCTTCTGTTTGTATGTATATGTATATGTGTTGTATGTGTGTGATATAAAAGAGCTTTGATTAATTGGCTTAAAAATAAGAGCTTAAATATTTTGTTAGAAAAGTAAAAAGTGTAATGCTTTTTAGTTCATGTGACTTAAGTAATCTTTAGGAAATAAAGACAGTTTTAAAGATTATTGGTAAAATAAAAATATGTTCAAAAATGTAAAGATTTGGTCTAAGTTATGCAGGTTCGATATTAGGTTTGCTAAATGCTTTAAGGTCCTAAACTGCTTCTTTGACTTTTGAAAATTGTTCAATTTACCTACCTTGGAGCATTAAATTCTAGATAAAGCCTGGGGACATGTGGAGTTAGCCACGTTGTCTAGCTGTGCTGGAGTCAGCCCTTATCTGCACTTCTGCCTGGTGTGTCCTAGGATAGGCTCCACACCTAGTACATAATTAAAATCGCTTACTAACTAGGATTTTCACCAAAAGTAAAAGTCACTAAGAGTTAAGAGTGTAACGTGTATTTGAGACTACTATAAAGAAACAGTTTTACATACAAGGTGTGTAAGAAAAGTGAAATGTGTTTTTGGAAACGATTATAGAAAGGCATGGGAATGTGGATTTTTCTTCCCTAAATTAAAGGGTTAAAGGATTGTTTTAACCTATATATGCCTAGTGTTCCATTATTGGAACACTGAGCTTGTGAGAGTTATTTATATCCTACTGCTCAAGGTCAACACCAAGGTCTGATTTTCCCCCCAAAATTTGCAACCTCCAGCATAAATGGGTTAAGTTAAATAGGATAAAGCTGAAGGTTTAAGCAAGTTGTAGAAGATTTGTGAGAAGTTAATGGTAAAAGAAATTCTGTGTGTGAATATATTGGCTAAAGTGCCATTATTCAGTTTTTTTGTATATTGAATTTTGCAATAAAAGCACAACAGGTTTTCCTTAAAGCAAAAGCCTGATTATAATCTGCTCTTTAACAAAACTTGTAAAAGGTTATAAAAGGTTTATGAGACTCTTACCTTAGGGTCAAACCAATTAAGATTAAATACATTTGTCTATAAGGTTTTATTAAGAATTGGGTTTGGCATCAATAATGGACTAAGGCAACAGTGACATTTGACTTATTTGGTGTAAAAATCATGCAGGTAGCATTGTCAAATGTAAAACAGTGTTTGGCATTCTTTGGGCTGTATTTGTATAAATGTGCTATTGATATATGTTGAAAACAATAGGAAACTCCTATAATTCTGATGTAACTTAGTGTATATTAATAATTATAATTGTTACATAAAATCATTGTGTGCCACAGAGGTAACCAAAATTTGTCAATCGTGTTTTTAACTGTGGCTTTCCTAGAACTTTTTGCCATCCACAGACAATTGTCTTGTTTTGGTCATCTTTACAAGAAGGTGTATAGTCAGGTATAAGACTTTGACAGGTGCACTTAAATGCAGGTTTCTGATAACTGTTTCTGAAATTGTAACATTAGATAAAGGAAACAACTTTCAGGACTCTCATTGAGAGCTGAAATATTCATGAATATCAAACAAGAGTTAAATACATAAACTCAACTAAAGAAATCTGAAGTAATCTTTTTACCTTTTTGCTTAAAATGCTGCTGATACTTTGTTCTGTTTTTCAGAGTTGAGAAAACTTTTCTTTTGAGCTATTTACAGCTTGTAGCAATTGAGTAAAGTATACTCATGAACAAAATTTGGAGCATATTTGTTTCTCTCTACCTGATTTGTCCATAATTTAGAAACTATTTATGAGTATCCTTAATTTATGGCAATGTAGTTATTTGCATAAGTGCGATAAGAATCTGTTTCCTTTTATAACAGGACACAATAGGAAAAACTGGTTATTTTACCAAGGCCTTGGCTGGAATGGCATGCTTTCCTTTAAGGAATCAAATTTGACTTGTAGAGCCAATAAAAGCCCTTTGGGGAAATGTCTCATACCTTGTCTCCACAGTTCCTGTACAGGGTTTCTGACCTGTGGTAAGTAAAGAATGCCACTTTCTATCAAGTCCAGTAGCCCAAAGTTATCTTGGGACCTTATAAGGAGAGGAATTTACTCAATTCATAGATATTTGATGGTACAAACCCATGACTGTGCTCACCTTTAAAAGAGTCTTAATTGAGATTGCTTCTATGGAACAGAGTTCCATCAAAGCCTATTTAAAAAGAGCTTATGTGAAAAATAATTATTCTTGCTACACTTTATACAAATAAAGTGGCCAAGTATAATAAAGCAAATCAATCTTACCATGATTTGTCTTTAGTAAAGATGGAAAACTGGAGATAGAAATATTATGTTTCAAGAACTCTGGTACATTTATTATTAAATTCTAGTCTCATCAGTTGATTTTAAGTTTGTTTCTTCAATTTAGTCTAATGTTACTTATTCCTGTGAACCATCCAGTAATCTGACAGCAGCTCAAAAGAAACAAGAGAGATGGGTAATGTAAAAATCTCGATTAGTATTCTAATCATGGGCACATATTGGAATCATGTGGCAACCCCATGTTAGCTTGGTTCCAACAGTTGCCCAGTTCATGGAAAGCCGCCTAATTTAGTTTATTTGAGATAATTTTACTTATTTTGCTTTACTGTTTTGGAATATTTTACTGTTGTATTCTTGGTGTAGGAATGCAGGACAAGCTTATTAAATGTTTTCTTAAACACTTATTTATCTTTCATATAGCACCTTTTGTCAAAACTCAAGAGTTATGAATGACCCTCACCATACTGATGCTTTCTGACTGAGCTCCTCTCTACCTTGAATACAAGAGACCCTAATAGTGAGGTAGGAATATCATTGCCCCTATTCAGCCTGAAGAACTTACAGAAGATGGATCTTCATCCCTCTGCAACCCTTAGGATTAAGGGTTCTCTTATAAAAGGGAGGGGAGGAATGTCAGAGGTGTGTGAACCAGAACAACTCCATCTTGAATAAGGGCAGGTTAAAATGAGGCTAGGGCCTACCAGGCTGCATTCTCAAATGCTTATGGCATTCTAAGTCACAGGATGAGGCAGAAGGTCGGCACAAAATACAGGCCATAAAGACCTTGCTGATAAAATGATTTGCAGTAAAGAAGGCAGCCAAAACCCACTAAAACCAAGACGGCAATGAGAGTGACCTCTGGTTGTCCTCACTGCTGCACACTCACCAGTGCCAAGACAGTTTACAAATGCCATGGCAACATCAGAAAGTTACCCTGTATGCTTTTGAAAAGGGGAAGCATGAATAGTCCACCCCTTAATTAGAATATCGTCAAGAAATAACCATAAAAATGAGCAACTAGCAGCCCTCTGGGCTGCTCTGTCTATGGAGTAGCCATTCTTTTATTCCTTTACTCTCTTAATAAACTTTCTTTCACTTTATAGGCTCACTCTGGATTCTTTCTTGCATGAGATCCAAGAACCCTCTCTGGGAGCCTGGATCAGGTGGGACCCCTTTCCTATAACAATTTCATAATAATGTGCCGGTTTTGAAAACCGATCCTTTATCTCCATGATATGTCCTTCATACAGTCATAATGTATCCTAGTTGGAAAGCCAACAAGCTCAGCTAACAGACGAAATAAGAGGCCCAGGATTATGGAGTGATTTGCCAAAGGTCACACACATGATGTGATTTGGATCTAAACGTTTTCTCAATTATGGTCATCAGGCTTTTGGATAATTATCTTAATCCCTTCAGTAGAAAAAACTTTTCTAAGTGTAGAAGCATGTTTTAATGTCAGCTTCAAAGTTTTGTCTCTCTCCTTCAAGGATGACTGAGTAGAATCTAATAAAAATGCTTTTAATATAATGTGCCTCAATTGGAGATGGATAATGTACTAGACAGTGTTCTGCCACTGGACATTGCTCATCCTGCCTTCAGCTTAAAGATGCTGGTGATCTTTTCAGAGCAGAATCAAAGACCACTAATGGAGTTTAATGTTTTCTTCAGTCCAGTGGAGGTGGAGATGTTGTGACTGTTTCTTGTGATTCTTGTCTACCTAGTCAATGGCAAAGATCATGTATATCGTTCTTGTGGTATCCATTTACTCTTGATACTTTTAATTTCATAGAACATTTTATACATTTCTAAGTCCCTCAACAAAAGCAGGATGAGAAAAATATAGAGATGGAAAACAATTTCTTTCTTAGGGAGCAGGTTAAACTTCCTTTAATTACACTATGATAGATTTTACATCTGAAAAAACCCTCCTGCTACAAACATATAGAAATGCTAAGTTAGCTACAACAAACATCCCTTTACATTAGTAGCCGAGAAAGTAAAGGAAATTCATGGAAGCTAAGCTATGAAAAAAGAGAAATGTAAACGGGGCACTGAGGGGCTCTATCCTCGGGTTCTTATGGCTTCACCGGGAAATCGGTAACATTTATCTTTGCAAAATAATTGATATGAACAGTAGAAATAGTAGTTGTTAAATTAGTCCAAATAGATTAAAATATATGTGTGATGTTTAATGCAATTAAGTCCATGGTGATTACTCCTAAAGTCATGTTAGAATTCTGCAAATGCAGAATTTACAATTTTTGGTAGCTGTTTTTAGACTGTAGTCTTGAATTCAGAGTGGACTCACAAGCTGTCCACTCAATAAATCAAACTCAAATGAAAATTAAAATTTGAGAAAATGAAAATTCAAAATGAATGATTCTTTTACATTTTGAAAAACCTGTATTCTGTAGGAAGGTAGTGCTATTTTGATGTACCTTTTAACACTGTGACAGTTTTATGCGTCAGCTTGAATGGCCACACGATGCCCAGGTTTAATATCAGTTCTGGGTGTGTCTGTGAGGATGTTTTTAGATGAGATTAGCCCTTGAATCAGTGAACTCAGTAAAGTAGATTGCCCTCTCCAGTGTGAGCAGGCACCAATCTTTTGGGGTCCTGAATAGAACAAAATGGAGAGAAAGGAGGAATTTGCCCCTGTTGCTTCTTGCCTTAAGCTGGAACATCTCATCTCATCTCTGTTTCTCAGACTGGAATTTCCACTATCAGCTCTGATGGTTGTCAGGCTTTCAGACCTGGACTGAATTACAGTGCTGGCTTTCTGAGTCTCCTGCTTGCAGATGGCAGATTGCGGGACTTCTCAGCCTTCATAATTGCATGAGCCAATTCCACTATAATAAATCTCCGTGTGTGTATCTCCTACTGGCTGGCTCTGTTTCTATTGAGTTCAGTAAGGATGCAAATGAAACAACCGTGTGGGCATTTTGAGAAATCTAGATGGTCTCATTTTTCTCACCTGTGAAACAAAGGCATTGAATAGATGACTGCTTATGTATTCTGTGATTATATCTTTATTCATTCATTTATTTAATATTTATTGAGTGTTACTATATACCTAATGCTGGACATTTGAAGACGAATAAAATATATTTCCTTTGCTCAAAAAATGCATTTTCTAGTGAGAGAAACAATAGTAGTCAACTAATTAACCCAATATGTTATTTAACTGGATGTATGTGTAGAATTGACTGACTGAATAAACTTGAAGCAGGAGACCAGCCAGGAGATGACTGCATTAGCTTAGGGTTGACATTGAACGTTGATTCTTTCTATTCATTGCTGTTTACCTTAATATAGTGTGTTAAATTGAGTGTACTCTTTTTTTTAAAGTTTATAATCTTTATTAATGTATTGAATCTGGCTTGGATTTTAGATGGCTTTTACCTGCTGACAGCGCTAAAGTGTTGAGGTCTTGCAATGAGCTAAATAGGTTATGCTTGATAACAAATTGATGCGAGGTTACACCAGGGAGAGGATGGGACCATGAATTTTCTCTGCCTGTCATTTGATTCAAGATGAAAATGATGGGAATCACACCTGAAGAGAGAGGAAGGCAACTGCAGGACTATTGAGGGCCCTTGAGTTTTCTTAATATCTTTTATCAAATGAAGGATATGGCAGGTGTTTTATGACATGATAGAAGGACATATCTCATTCTTTCCCACTAAGTGTTTTCTAGCTCTTTGTTCTCTGATGTTTAGCTCTGTGCTTTTCTGTACAGTTTTGGGGCATTAATAATATAAAGTAGAAAAGTAGAAAGTTTCTAGATCACAGAGATCATTACAGATCTCAGTGGTTGTCATCTCACATTGCAGTAAAAAAAATCTCTTCCACTGAAGTTGCTATATACGTTGTCCTTTTTAGCAGTGATATATGCATTTTGAAATATATCAAGTAAATATAGAAAAAATATAAAATATTTGTAAGTTTAAAGAATAATAGTGAAAGGAATAATCTTCTACCTACCACTCAGCTTAAGCAACTAATATCCTGAAGCCTTCTATGGACATCTCTCTGGTCTTCCCCCACTCTACTGCCTCCTTCCAGTGGAAATTCCTATAATTAATTATATGTTTGTAATTATTTGCCTGTCTTCATATTTTATGAGGTATAAATGCATTCAGTTAATATGTTATTTTTCATTTGTGGATTTGATATCATACTCATATAATATACACTGCCAAGACTTGCTTTTTTCACTCAACTTCATTTTTCTGAGATATAGCAATGTTGCCATTTATGACTGAGGTATTTACTTTTATTACCATATTCTGTTGAAGGAAAATAACACAAAAAATCTTTTTTTGTTCTTAGTGGAAATTCTGGTTGTTTGTAGTTTTCTTGCCATTTCAGATGTTGTTGCTAAGAACATTCTTGTAACATGTCTCTTTGGGTACAAATTTACAGATAACAAATATACCTAGGAGTCAAATTGTAAGGTTATATGTTATGTGTATCTTCAACTTTGTTAGATAATGCCAAATGATTATCCAGGTTGGTTGTACTAATTTGTACTCTTATCAGCTGCAGGTCAGTTCTTATTTACTTACACAACAGACTACAATTTTTACCCATCTATGTAATATGTTACCTCTTCATGGTTTTAATTTTAATTTCCCTGATTACAAATGAGGTTGAAATATCTTTTCATATTTATTGATCTTTCATATTGATGGCAGCAGCAGCCCACCTGGAGTGACCACTGCAAACACACTGGCTACAGTGAGGGAGGTGTGGCCAGGGCTGCAGCTCCATGGAGCTGATGGGAGCTGGGAACAGGTAGAAGCCCCGTCCCCTTCCAAGTTGGCAGGTTAGGAGCCTTGCACTTCCCGGGTGAAGCTGCAGCCACCCAAGCTGTGGCTGCAGACTCAGGTATCCCTGTGCTCTTGGGGGCTGGAAGCAGGCAGGAGCCCCGCTGTCCTGGGGAACAGCTGTCGCCATCCAGCCACAGCTGCAGGCCTGCCATCTCTGTGCTCTTGATGGCCTGGGAAGCCCCTCTTCCCTGCAGCTTGGAAGTGCCTGCTCCTGCTGCCTGACCTCTCCCCGCTCCTGATGCTCACTCCCATTTTAGAGCAAAGTTGAGGCTGAGCCTGGTTGCTTTCACAATCCAGCCACTTGGGGCAATGTGGACATGCTAGACCCCTGCCACCTCGGCCCCTCCAGACGTTGGGCACTGACAAGCATGGGAGGGAGGCTAAAGGTGGCTGCCGGGGCCTGCAGGTATTCCTTGGCACAAAGAGCCTGGGCAATGACAGGAGGCAGATAGACTCCTGGGCAGAAAGGGGTGGGTCCCTTCTCAAGCCCCATCTTCAAGCCAGGGAGGGCCCTGAAGCCTGGGGGCCTGGCTGATGGACAAGAATGGGAACATATGATGCTTTTACTGGGCCCACCCACGGCCACCCATGAACCAATTAGTACACACTTCCTCCTCTCTGAAGCCCATGAAAACTCTGAACTCAGCCAGACTCAAGGAGATGACTGGATGACCTGCCTGTGGAGAGGAACGACCCACTCCATGGTCTCTTCTCTGCTGAGATTTGGGCAGATGTCAGGACTACCAGCTGCAGAGAGGAGCTACCCACTACAGGGTCTCCTCTCTGCTAAGAGAGGAGCTACTCACTACAGGATCTCCTCTCTGCTGAGAGAGGAGCACTCCAGTGTCTCCTCTGCTGAGAGCTGGGCAGATATTGGGAGTACCAGCTGCAGAGAGGAGCTACCCACTGGGGGTTTCTTCTCCACTGAGAACTGAATACTTGTTGGGACCCCCTGCCTGCAGATAGGAGCTACCCACTGAGGGTCTCCTCTTAGCTGTTTTGTCACTCTCTAAAGCCCCTCTTCATCTTGCTCACCTTCCAGTTGTCTGCATACCTCATTGTTCCTGGACACAGGACAAGAACTCAGGACCTGCCAAATGTTGGGGCTAAAAGAGCTATAACACAAACAGCTAAAACATGCCCCTTGCTTGCCATGTTGCAGGTGACAAGAGGGAAAGAAGAGAGGAGAGAAAGGCTGTGGCCCCTTGGGGAGCCTAGACCTAGGAGCTCACCAAGCCAGGGCTATGACACCCTCTCTGGGGCTCTGCAGTTCCTGGCATCTTCAAGCTTCTGGGTGCCATTGTGTTCCCCAGTTCCAGCCGTGGAAGTTGCTTGTGGTACACCTGGTCCAGTCACAGCCTCATAGGGAGCCGGCACCCATCTCAGAACCCAGAGCTAAGCACCCCACCACAGCCAGTGTGCATGGCTGTGCGCAGTGACCGGACCCCACACTCGATTGCTCACACACCCCTCACCACTCCGTGCCTGGCCTGCCCTTGACTGGCATGAGAGTCAGACCAGTAGTGTGAGCTGAGCACAGTCTGCCAGTCTGAGTGGGTGGGATGAGCCCAGCAGGCCCGAGTAAAAACTTGGGCAAAGGTGCCCCTGGCCACAGAGGTTTCCAGCTGGTGAATCAACACCTAAAGGATCCTGTGACAATATTTCTTTTGTGTAGAAAACATATTTATATCTGGTGGCTGTTTTCTTTTATACTGAATCCTGTTTTTCTTATTAACATTTTAGGAGTTGTTTAAATGCTTTGAGTATTAATCTTTTTTTCAATATGTGTTTTGAATGTTTTCTGTGAATGGTGGTGATTTCAAACACATATGAAAGTAGATGGAATAGTGGTACCCACTGCTCAGCTACAGCAGTATCCATTTCTTTAATTCATGGTTACTCTTATTTCATCAAGCAGGTACTCACGAGTCACTACCTCCCCCACAAGCAAATGACAGACATCATATCATTTTACTGTGGCTTATTTTTCGTTTCTTTGATGTTTCTTTTGATAAACAAAAGTTTGTAATTTTAATATAGTTGAATTCCTAAGTTTCTTCCCTCTATGGATTGTATGTTTCTTATTTAAGAAATTCTTCTGTAAACTAAGATTATGGAGGTATTTTCCTAAGTTTTTGTCCAGCTGTTTTAAAGCTTTCCCTAGACACTAGTTATAATAGCCTTTCCCTGTTCTTTCACTGATCTCTTATGCTATCTCTGGCATATCAATTTTCTAAATCTGTGAGATCTGTTTCTGGGTGCTGTACCCGTGCTAATGCCATATTTTATTAATCACTATAACCTTACAATAAATTAATATATCTACTATTGTATACATAGTATTGTTGTATATTAGTGTATATATTATTAATTATTATATTATTAACATATTAATATTAACAGCATATTAATAATATTAATTATACAATATATAATAATATATAACATACATATGTTATATATTATATATTGTATATATTAATTATTATATTAATAATTAATAGGGCAGGAGTTCCCAACTTTGCTCTTCTGAAACATTGGCTATTCTTGGGCTTTTGTTCTTTCATGTAAATTTTAGAATTAGATGATCAAATTCTACCAAAAACTTTTGAGATTTTGACTGGCAATCCATGTATAGATAAATTTGTGATAAAGTTACAGATTTTATGAAATGCAGAAGTATAACACATTCACAGATTAAAATTCCCCAAATTTGAAATATTTTGGGGTTTTAATCTGTGAATGTGTTATACTTTTCAATTTATCTAGCTTTATTTCTCTTTTTATTTAGGTTTTTAATTAGCTTTTTCCTTCTCAATGAAGTCTTTACCATCCAGCCTATTTAAAAAGAAACCCCACCCTCTTCTAGAATATTTTTATTTTACTACCATAATTCTTAACCTCATATTACATGTTGTTTCTCCTTGATATAAATGACAACAAAGAGTTTTATCTGCCTGATTATTTCCTGGAATAGTCCCTGGTATATAGTAAGTGCTCAATAAATTAATTTTTAATAATTTTTTTCCATAAAGGTCTTTAACATCTTGTGATAGATTTGTTCTTTGGTTTGGTGATGTGCCAGTAAATGTTTCACAATAGCTTATCTGGGGAGTGGGAGAAGGGGAACAGCTTGTAGATTTGCTGATTTCCATGCTGTAAATTCTCCTACCATGGCCAATATCAAGTTACTGACATGATGTCACTGAATGGGGGAGTTGAGAAGAGATGTGGAGTAGTGTGCCATTATATAGTATTGCCACAAAACGGAAACAATAGATGCCAATAACCTCAACAATGTAAATAATCACAAAATGTAGTAATTATTAATAATTACAAGTTTATATAATGTAATTTTTAATTATGATCTTATTTAACAACTGGCTCACAAAATTCTTAAAAACTTAATAGTGACTTCTTGAAAGCTGTACAAACTGGCTCCCAGAATTCCACTGTTTAGTTTCTTTATGTTTTTTGTGCGACTGTTATAAATATATTTCCTTATTTTATTAGATTAAGTTTTCTAACAATTTCTTCTTGATTTATAGGAATGCAGCTAACTTTTATATTTGTTCTTACATCTGGCAGACGAGCTAAAATCTCTTCATAATTTGAATAATTTATATATACATCTTTCCAGGTTTCTTTTTGGACTATTCTATCATCTGAAAAATGACAGTTTTGTTTCTTCATTACCAATCCTTATATATTTTATATCTTATTGCTGTATTATTGCATTGACATGAACTTCCAGTATTATGTTGAATGTTAGTGGTAATGAAAAGCATGTTTGTATTGCTTCTGATTTGAAATGAGTGCTTTAACATTTTATGTTTCTTTTTGATATCTTCCTTGTTGGACAAAATAAGTGCTCTTTTATTTATAGTTAGATAAAAATTTGTTTTTATTATTCATGAGTGGGTGTTGGATTTCATAGCATGATTATTCTCTATTCATTGAGATGGTCATATACTATATAACAAAGATGTTCAACATACCAGGAGTAGTTTGTGGCATGCTTAATAACATAGTGTCAAAATGCAAAAAGCAATGATTGACAGAAGTAAATGGACAAATGAAAAAATAAGCACGTGGAAAAAAATACATGTGAACAACATGACTGGCTACTTGATCTACTGCAAAAGTACAGAACACTCCAGTCAATGCAAAAATACATAGTATTCTTGAGCTATATCAATTATTTACAAAAATTAACCATTTAGCAGGTCAGCTATAAAGCAATTTTCATCAAATTTCAAAGAATCTGTATCATGCATGCAATGTTCTCTGACCACAATTAAGCTGCTTGTACTACCTCGCAGTAATGTTTTCATATACGTTTTTCCTTTCCTTCCAACTTTCATTTTAGGCTTAGGAGGTACATGTGCAGGTTTGTTACATGGATAAATTGCATCTTGGGTTTGGTGTACACATTATTTCATTATGCAGATTATCAGCATAGGACCCAATAGTCTCCTGATCCTCAGCCTCCTGTGCCAGCATCATTCTGATACCAAAACCTGACAGACACAATGAAAAAAGAAAACTTCAGACAAATATCCCTGATGAACATAGATACAAAATTCCTCAAAAAATACTAGCAAATCGAGTCCAGGAGCACAGCAAAAAGCCAATCCACCATGATCAAGTAGGGTTTATTCCTGGGATGTAAGGTTGGTTTGTCATACAAATCAATAAGTGTGATCTGTCCCATAAACAGAACTAAAAACAAACAAACAAAACACTCAATAAGATTCAACATTGCTTCGTGTTGAAAACCTTCAACAAATAAGGCATTCAAGGAACATACCTCAAAACACTAAGTGCTGTCTATGACAAACCCACAGTCAACATCATACTGAAAGGGCAAAAGCTGGAAGCATTTTTCTTGAGAACAGGAACAAGACAAGGATACTTACTCTCATTACTCCAATTCAGCAATTCTGGTCATCCTAGCCAGAGAATCAGGCAAGAGAGAGAAATAAAAAGTCATCCACATAGAAAGGGATTGAGTCAAACTTCTCTCTTCACGGATGATATGATTCTTTACTAGAAAACCCCATTATCTCTGCCCAAAGGCTCATAGATCTGATGTACAACTTCAGCAAAGTTTCAGAATACAAGATCAGTGCTTTAATATTCATATGTCATTTCATAAATTCCCTTTTCAGCTATGTATAATCTGCCTTTTATCCTATTCATTGTCTTCATATTTGATAATTACAGTTTTCAATGTCTGAAGTTGTATTATGTTTTTGGTTGTTTTATTTTTTTAATCTGCTGGGATTTTTTACTTATTGAAAAATCTCTCATAATCTTAATTTTTTTCAAATATTATTAAGCATAGTTATTGTGATGATTAACGCTGAGTGTCAACTTGATTGGATTGAAGGATACAAAGTATTAATCCTGGGTGTGTCTGTGTGGGTGTTGCCAAAAGAGATTAACATTTGAGTCAGCCCATGAGGGATACAAAGTATTAATCCTGGGTGTGTCTGTGTGGGTGTTGCCAAAAGAGATTAACATTTGAGTCAGTGGGCTGGGGAAGGCAGACCCACCTTTAATCTGGTGGGCACAGTCTAATCAGCTTCCAGTAATATAAAGCAGGCAGAAAAATGTGAAAAGGAGAGACTGGCCTAACCTACCAGCTTACATCTTTCTCCCATACTGGATGCTTCCTGCCCTCCAACATTGGACTCCAGGTTCTTCAGTTTGGGGACTCGGACTGACTCTCCTTGCTCCTCAACTTGTAGACAGCCTATTGTGGGACGTTGTGATTGTGTAAGTTAATACTTAATAAACTCCTACACACACACACATGCGCGCGCACACACACACACACACACAAAATTAGTTCTGTCCCTCTAGGGAATCCTGAGTAATACTGATTTTGGTACCAGGAGTAGTTGTAGAGGAAAAGAATATTAAGGATGGAATTGTTTCATTGGTTTTTGGGTTTCTGGAGTTGACTTCTTAATATGATTAGACCGCAAAATGCTAAGGACTCTACTTCTAATAGTATGGAGAACGCTCATTAGTCCTTAATGTGAATTGTTTAGAGAGTCATGCAAAATAAATGCATTTGACACTCCTAATTCACCGCTTGTGAGAGGCAAGGAGTTTAGTGACTCCTGGACCATATATGGAGAACCAAGGAACGTAAAGAAGCTAGTGGTTGCTCCTAAGTTTAGTGGACAAAGTGATGAAAGAAAATGATGAACTCAGGGATTTTGTTTCCTGGCTTCAGAAGCAGATACTAATCCTCAAATCTGCTAAGATTGTCCCAAGTGAGTTTTATCTTCTGTAGAGAAAGAGCTGAAATTGTGGATAAACAGATACAAGCTCTTATCATGTGAGTGGCTGACCTGCAATGAAAGATGGATGCACAGCCTCACCAGGTGTCTACTGTTAAAGTGAGGGCATTGATTGGAAAAGAATGGGACCCTGAAACTTGGAATGGGGACTTGTGAGAGGACCCTAATGAAACTGGGGACACTGAGTTTGTAAACTCTGATGAGACTTTTTTGCCGGAAGGAACAGCTGCCCTATCCTCTGTAGTGGCAACATTCCCTCCCCGACCCATGCTGCCATCAGCCTTTCCACTTTTGAGGAGATTAACCCTGCACTGCCTGAAACAACAGTGATGGCCTCCTCAAGCCTGTTTCCAGGCAAAATAATGTTGATTCTCCTCCGAAGCCACCCCCAACAGCCCTGTTTGCTTCTGGACCTGTAACTGAAGTCCCAGTGGGCCCCTGGAAGTGAGGTTGAGTGTGACCCACGAGGAGGTGCACTACACTTGAGAAGAACTGTTTGAGTTCTCTGGTTTATGTAAACAGAAATCTGGAGAACAGTGGGAATGGATATTAAGGGGATGGGATAATGGTGGAAGGAACATAGAGTTGGATCAGGCTGAATTTATTGATTTGGGCCCACTAAATAGGGACTCTGCATTTAGTGTTGCAGCTCAGGGAGTTAAAAAAGGTTCTAATAGTTTATTTGCTTTGTTAGCTGAAAAGGTGGCCTGCTGTAAGTGAGCTGGAAATGCCTGACCTCCCTTGGTTTAATGTAGAGGAAGGGATCCAAGGGCTTAGGGAGATTGGGATGGTGGAGTGGATTAATTAGTTTAAACATACTCATCCAGCTGGGAAGGTCCAGAAGATATACTGTTGACCAATGCCTTGAGAAATAGATTTGTGAGAGCAGCACCTGTGTCTTTGAAGAACCCTGTAATTGCTCTTCTTGAGGTGTCAGTGGCAGATAGGGATGCTGTTTGGAGCCTTTGGCAGGCCCCCACAGGTGAATCACAGCAGAGTCCTCTAGGATTTTGGAGCAAGGCCCTGCCACCTTCTGCAGATAACTACTCTCCTTTTGAGAGGCAGCTCTTGGCCTGTTACTGGGCTTTGGTGGAAACTGAACATTTGACCATGTATCATCAAGTCACCATGCAACCTGAATGAACTGGGTGCTTTCTGACCCATCTAGCCATAATGTGGGGCATGAGCAGCAGCATTCCATCATCAAATGGAAGTGGTATATACGTGATAGGGCTCGAGTAGGTCCTGAAGGCACAAGTAAGTTACATGAGGAGATCAAATGCCCATGATCTCCACTTCTGCCACCCGCCCTTCTCTCCCCAACCCCAGCCTGCACTGATGGCCTCATGGGGAGTTCTCTATGATCAGTTGACAGGAAGAGAAGACTAGGGACTGGCTCACAGATGGCTTTGCAGGATATGCAGGCACCACCCGAAAGTGGACAGTGGCAGCACTACCGCCCCTTTCTAGGACATTCATGCAGGACAGCAGTGAAGGGAAATCTTCCCAGTGGGCAGAACTTTGAGCAGTGCATCTGGTTGTGCACTTTGCATGAAAGGAGAAATGGCCAGATGTGCAATTATATACTAATTCATGGGTTGTAGCCAATGGTTTAGAACTTGGAAGAAGCATGGTCAGGGACTGGGAAGAAGCACTATTGGAAAATTGGTGACAAAGAAATTTGGGGAAGAGATATGTGGATAGACCTCTCTGAGTGGTCAAAAACTGTGAAGATATTTGCGTCCCATGTGAGTACTCACCAACTGGTGACCTCAGCAGAGGAGGATTTTAATAATGAAGTTGCTAGGATGACCTGTTCTGTGGACACCACTCAACCTCTTTCCCCAGTCACCCCTGTCATTGCCCAATGGGTCCGTGAACAAAGTGGCCATGGTGGCAGGGATGGAGGTTACACATGGGCTCAGCATCAATGACTTCCACTCACCAAGGCTGACCTGGCTACAGCCACTGCTGAGTGCCCAATTTGCCAGCAGTAGAGACCAACACTGAGCCCTTGGTATGGCACCGTTCCTCGGGGTGATCAGCCAGCTAGCTACCTGGTAGTAGGTTGATTATATTGGACCTCTTCCATCATGGAAAGGTTTGTCCTCACTGGAATAGACACTTACTCTGGATATGGGTTTGCCTATCTGGTATGCAATGCTCCAAGACTACCATCCGTGGACTCATAGAATGCCTTATCCACCGTCATGGTATTTCACACAGCATTGCCTCTGACCAAGGTACTCACTTTACGGCTAAAGAAGTGCAGCAGTGGCCGGGCGTGGTGATTCACGCCTGTAATCTCAGCACTTTGGGAGGCTGCGGCAGGTGGATTATGAGGTCAGGAGTTCAAGACCAGCCTGGCAACATGGTGAAAACCCATCTCTACTAAAAATTGAAAAATTAGCCGAGCCTGGTGGCAGGTGCCTGTAATCCCAGCCCCTAGGGAGGCTGAGGAAGGACAATCGCTTGAACCTGAGAAGTGGAGATTGCAGTGAGCCAAAATCGTGCCGCTGCAGTCCGGCCCAGGCGACGATGCGAGACTCAAAAAGTGCGGCAGTGAACTCATGCTCATGGAATTCACTGGTCTTACCATGTTCCCCATCATGCTAAAGCAGGTGGATTGATAGAACAGTGGAATGGCCTTTGATTGATAGAACAGTGGAATGGCCTTTGAAGTCAAAATTACAACATCAACTAGGCGACAATACTTTGCAGGGGTAGGGCAAAGTTCTCCAGAAGACCAAGTATGCTCTGAATCAACATTCAATATATGGTACTGTTTCTCCCATATCCCTGATTCCAGGTCCAGGAATCAAGGGGTGGAAATGGAAGTGGCATCACTCACCGTCACCCCTAGTGATCCACTCGCAAAATTTTTGCTCCCCGTTCAAGTGACATTACGTTCTGCTGAGCTAGAGGTCTTAGTTCCAGAGGGAGGAACACTGCCGCCAAGAGACACAACAACGATTCCATTAAACTGGAAGTTAAGATTGCCACCTGGACACTTTGGGCTCCTCCTGCCTTTAAGTTAACAGGCTAACAAGGGAGTTTCAGTGTTGGCTGGGGTGATTTACCTGGACTATCAAGATGAAATCAGTCTACTACTCCATAACAGAGGTAAGGAAGAGTATGCATGGAATACAGGCGATCCATTAGGGCGTCTTTTAGTATTTCCATGCCCTGTGATTAAGGTCAATGGGAAACTACAACAGCTCAAATCAGGCAGGACTACAAATGACCCACACCCTTCAGGAATGGAGGTTTGGGTCAGTACACCAGGAAAAAAAGCCACGACCTGCCGAGGTGCTTGCTGAAGGCAAAGGGAATACAGAATGGGTAGTAGAAGAAGGTAGTCATCAATATCAGCTACGACCATGCGACCAGCTACAGAAATGAGGACTGTAACTGTCCTGAGTTTTTATTTCCTCCTTTTTTGTTAAAAACATATTTGTGCATGTATAGACTTCGTACTAAGAAAATATCTTCATTTTATTTCCTTTTCCTTTATCATGTGACATAAGATTTATTGACTTCATATCAGCATTTAAGTATCGTTACCTTTATGTAATAGTATTTTGGAGTTGGGGATTGGTGTGTTTCCGGTTGTATGAAGGATAGTTGTATTACGTTAGGCGTAATTATGACCTCATTATTGTCTTTATTTGAAGATTATGTATGATTTCAAGAGATGTGTATGGATCCAAGTTGACAAGGGATGGACTTGTGATGGTTAATACTGAATATCAACTTGATTGGATTGAGGGATACAAAGTCTTAATCCTGGGTGTGTCTGTGTGGGTGTTGCCAAAATAGATTAATATTTTAGTGTATATATGTGTGTGTGTATATATTTATTTCTATTAGTTCTGTCCCTCTAGATTACCCCAACTAGTACAGTTACATTAGATATCTGCTAAATGCAGTGTCAGCAGTCTTTGATTCTGTTATTTTCTGCTCTCTGCATTCTGGTTGCTTATTTCCTCATATGTTTGATCGTATTTACATTTGAGCCCATAATCCATGGGATTTTATCTGTAGGAATTCTTTGAACTTTACATTTAAAGTGCTGTACTGCAGAGAGAATTTGAGTTTGCTTTGTCTAAAACTGTAGGCTGTGGCAACCTACAGTTGCCTAATATTTTGGCCTGCATTTTTTTGACCACACAGATCCTGTGAATTTAGCCCCCACATCACCTACCTCCATCCATATTCAAGACAAAGAGATGTGTTTTTCTCTTAGTTTGTTCTGTAGGGTGTATTTTATTTTCTGGTTCACTATTTCATAGAAGGTATTGCTTTTTAAAAAATTCTTGCTTTGTAAGGAGTCAATAATTTTACCAGCTAAATTGACTAGTCCATAGACTTTGCATTTAATCTTTTATATGATTGTAGACCATAAAACCCAAAATGGTAGGCCCTCAGAGAAAAATCCCCAATTGGTCAAGAAGTGTCATTTGTTTTATATATTACTGGATATAGTTGGTTGATATTTTGTTTAGGATTTTTGCATTTATATTCACAAGTGAAACTGAGTTGAAATTTTCCTTTTGCACCAATTTACTGTTAGAATGTAATACCAAGGTTATACTGACCTAAAATAAGTTGAGAAAAGTTCCGTCTTTATCTATTTGCTGGAAGAGTTGGCTTTGTTCTTCCCTTTAAATGTTTGGTAGTATTTTCCAATGAAGCTACCTGGGCCTGAAATTTTTGGGGAAAAATTTTTAAATCACAGATTTACTTTATAAAATTATTAAAACTATTGGAATTATTGATTTTTTTGTTTCTTGTGTCAATTTTGTATTTTAGAAATTTATCCATTTTCTTTACATTTTCAAATTCCTTATCACATGTTACGATACACTGTTATTTTAATATATAGATTTTGTAGTGATGTCGCCTTTTTCATTTCTAACATTATTATTTTTCTTTTTCCCTTTTGTTCTTCATTCATCTTGCCAAGGAATTATCAATTTTACAGCCATTTTCAAGATCCAATTTTTGGCTTCATTGATCCTTTCTAAGTTTTGTTTTCTATTTCTTTAATTTCTGTTCTTATCTTTGCCCCTTCTCTTTTTTCACTTTATTTGCATTTGTTTTGCTGTTATTTTTGTAAATTTTTGAGATGGATTTAGCTCATCAATTTTCAACTTTCCTTCCATTCCATTATATTAAAGGTTAAACATTTTCCTATACTCTTCAATAACGGCTTTAGCTGAATCTGATAAATTTTTCTGTGTACTATCATATGCAATTTTTTTGGGGAGTTATTATGGATCAAAATGGTTTTCAGTGCACAAAATAAAGGGCAGAACTGAGGTTACAGCTAAATAAATAGTTTATGTTTCAGAATATGTTCAACTCCTAGAAAGTTAGTATATCCATTGCCTGAGAGTATTTTTAGCATGATAGAGTAATACTGCTGGCCAAGACAGCGTGCGTGTATTTGTCACAGTAGGTGTCATTGACTGTGAATATATGTGAGCATTCAGAACATGAGAAATACGAACACGTACTGGATAGAGTAATTCTTTAAGATAAATGAAAGCTTTTGGAAATATGGTATCATAACAAATCAGTGCATCAAGGGAGTGGCATTTAATGCTGTAATCATTTTTGTCACTATATCACTATAATTCTCACTCCTTTTTTAATATTTATATAGCAGGTATTAGGAAATAGGTCTGAAATGTTGGATAATTCTATCCTAGTTTAAAAGGTGGTCAGGAAATGCCTGGGTTACAGCAATTCCACACCGGGTATATACATATACCAAAGAAATATAAATCATCCTACTATAAAGACACATGCACACATATGTTTATTGCAGCACTATTTACATTGGCAAAGTCATAGAACCAACCCAAATGCCCATCAATGATAGACTGGGTAAGGAAAATATGGGACATATACACCATGGAATACTATGCAGCCATAAAAAGGTATGAGATCATGTCCTTGGCGGGGACATGGATGAAACTGGAAACCATCATCCTCAGGAAACTAACACAGGAACAGAAAACCAAACAACCTATGTTCTCACACATAAGTGGAAGTTGAACAATGAGAACACATGGACACAGGGAGGGCAACATCACACACCCAGGGCCTGTTGGGGGGTGGGGGGCGAGGGGAAGGAACTTAGAGGATGGGTCAATAGGTACTGCAGACCACCATGGCACAGGTATACCTATGTAACAAACCTGCACATTCTGCACGTGTATCCTCCTGGAACTTCAAGTAAAATAAAAAACACTTTAAAAAAAAAAAAAGGAAAGAAATGACTGGGTTAGTCCCTATCTATGCATTTATTTCCTTGCATGTGGGACATTATGTGAGAGCACTAAAAGACAAGTTTATGTGTATTTATGTGTAAGATAATGATTTTTCATTAATTACAAAATCTTTTATCTAAAATTATAATCATCTATAAACTATTTTTATCCACAAGACAAATGGGTCCAATTATTTAAAAAAGTGACATCAAACATAATGATTTGTGCCCTTAAAATAAAGGGCTGGGTTAATAATGGTTTTTCAATTGGAGAGGATGGCTCGAGGAATTAACTTTAGATTCCACCACTTTGCAAATAACAGCTTTCCCAGAGCAAATAATGATTGACGCTTAGTGAGTAATAAAGTTTTATTTTATTTGACAAATTTTACAGAAAAGCTAGCTGCAGTTAGTGTTTGATTCTGATTAGCCTCAGGAATTGAGGGACAGATAAGGCAAAACAATAATTCTGATTCTATAGCAGAATGAAGGGAAATGAGGTGGGGCCTCTGGAAAGGTAGGAGCTCAACACGTGATCAAAGCTATTGGGTAGTGGGGAATCCAGACTACGGTCTTTGTTTGCTGGATTGGATGTTCAGAATAGCAGAGCTTCTTTGTTTTGGAGACGGAGTCTCATTCTGTCGCCCAGGCTGGAGTGCAGTGACACAATCTTAACTCACTGCAACCTCTGCCTAGTGGGCTTTTTAAAGTAATCCTCCTGCCCCAGCCTCCCAAGTAGCTGGGATTACAAGTGTGTACCACCATGCCTGGCTAATTTTTGCATTGTTAGAAGAGATGAGGTTTCACTATGCTGGCCAGGCTGGTCTCGAATGCCTGACCTCAAGTGATCTGCCTGCCTCAACTTCCCAAAGTGCTGGGATTACAGACGTGTGAGACATTGTGCTCAGTTAGAATAGCAGAGATTCTTAAGCAGGTCAGATCTTTAAGGGTGATGAGCAACTTCTAGGCACTGAGAAGCTGATATGGAGATGAATCTCTTTCCTCATCATCTCTCTCAACTCTGCCTCAGTCTCTTTCTCTTAGGCGTTGCCTTTAAAAATAAAATCTAACATTGATGAAACAAGCATATATTGTGGCATTGTGCTTGCTAGGTACATGATCTTAAGGAACTTTCAATCTGGTAAAAGAACCCTTAGGAGATCTATTGCTAATATAGTTCTAAAGAGTGATTTCTTAAACCATTTTTGTCTGTCACCTTTTGTTTCACAAAGAATGTCTTATATTCCCTTGAGTTAAGAATTTACATCAGTAAAGACTGAAGATTTAATCTTACTGACAGCCCTGAGGACATTCAAGGGCAATATCGCCCATGTCCTAGGAAGTTTAGGAGTAAGACTGATGGCAGGTATTAAGGATATTCAGATTGCAACTCCTTCTAAATGAAAATTTATTATTTCATTATTCCTAAGACTTCACTTATTACGATCCTTGGGATTTGAGATAATTGAAGACAACAATAATAATCTCTTTATGTGTTATGTAGTATAGAGTCATTCATTTTGAAACATTCCCAAGTGTGTTGCCAACTGCATATAAAATTCAGAGTAGGAAGCTCAGGAATGGTGAAGGAAATGTATACAGACAGACACATGGATGCCCTTGAAGTCCTGAGAGGACCCTGTGGCCTCAAAATATGATAAATCCTGTAGAATGTCTGACATGTTGTAAACCCTCCTCCAACTCATAGTAGCCATGGTAATTTGATGTGAGAGGGAGGATACTAATAATAATAATGACAGTAATAATAATAGATGATAATCCACATCTATTCTACTGAACAGTAGCAAAAACTATACTATGTATGTATGCAAGAAAATGTCAGACTTCCTTTCATTTCTCAAGAATAAATGAATAATAAAATATACTTGAAGCCCAAAGGTATATAATTAAAAATTATTGTAAAACTAGGTTCTGACAAGACTAATGTTGTAAGGAAAATTGTACATTATGTATTCTTTCACTAAATATTTCGTCTCCTGTCAAATGGTAAATCAGGCAACCATTTAAAGGCATCTATTTAAATTTGCTATGATCAAGTTATATGACAGTGGAAATCACACCATCTTGATAAAGAAATTGAGATGCATAAAATGGTAACACGACTGTGTGAATAGGGGCAATGCTAAGACAGAGGTGGGAATTCGTCTTCTCAATGACTATGTCTCACATGTACGCTATTCATTATTGGAAGTTACCCCATTCATTATTCAAAGTACAAGCTAACGAGCTTGAGTATATAATAACAACTTCAAAAGGAATCATATGGGCTTAACCATCATTATGCAATTTATCAATATGATTTTAAAAACCTATATTCGGTGGGCAAGTCAACATGATGCATTAAATAAGTGCACTGTCTCTGCTGTCAATGAGATCTGGGTTCAGATACCAGCTCTACTCCTCGGTCATGTGCAATATTGGTAAGTTATTTCATTTCTTTAAGTTTTAGTTTCCTTATCAAATACAAAGATGATAATAGTACCGATAGTTGATAGGGTTATCATGTAGATTAACACATAATAAAACAATACATATGAGCAATGCTGACAAATTTGAGGAAGATCTATCTCATTGAATAACTAGGTTTCTTCAAAATATTTTACTTTTAGCTTCAGTTCTGTTGGGCTTTTTCACCCCTTCCCACCTTCTTTGACCAAAAAGAGGTGGTATCTCATCACTTTTCTGGCATCTTTTAGGTATAAATACATTTTTTTATCTGATTACTTTTAGTGCCCCCAAAGCAGTCTCAATCCAGTCCAGGGCAATAATCCAACCTCCCAATGCATTGGTTCCTCCAGCAAAGAAATAGCAAGGAGGTAAGGAACAGGAAAAGTCGTAAATGAGTGTAGCAGTCACAGACAACCCCTCAGGGACACTCCAGGCAGTTGTGGGTGTTTTTGTGGGTTCTTTGGAGACCTGTAGTGTTGCTGGGAATCTCTCCCCTGAGTTCTGTGATATGGGTGAATAAACCCCTTCTGGCGGGTCACTTATGTTTCTGCCTTCACTTCCCAGACACTGCTGGTGTCTCTACCCTGCCTCAAGGACCCTCGGGCAGAATTTAAGACAACAACTGCTAGCCCTCTCAAGTGTGGCCCACGTCTGACCCAGGGGAAATAGTGCCATGCCCTTTGCCCCACACATTCTGTAATCGCATTCTTCCCCCAGTGCAGGGACCACTCTTGGCAATGTTGTCAGAGCAGGTTGCCAGGCAGTCTCTTCCGCTTTAGATTTCTCAGGTGTAGGCTCACTTTCATTCTAGGAGACACATATGAATGTCTCTGATATCTCTTTAGTTGGGCTTGAGGTGCAGAAAATCACTCCCTGTCCCCAAGGAATACCACGAGCTGTTACAACTTCACACCTCTCCTCCCAGTCTCTCCAACCTTAGAGGTGATGTCCAGGTCCAAGTTGCAAAAGAAGTTCTTGATCACCTCCTTTAAGGTCTTTTTGGTGGTCCCTGACACCAACTGGGTGTCCTACAATCAGTTCACTTCTGACACTACCGTGAGTTTGTGCAGATGCCACAGGTTAAGAAGCTCAGTCTCATACAGTTGCCTTTCCTTCAGATGCGAGCTGGACAACCTGGGTCCCCATGCTACCTGCTCTTCTTCTCAATTTGACCATAAATATGGAAGTTCCCCTGTCAGGTTCAAAAATTTGTTAGAATTGATTCAGGACTTAGGAAAGTGCTATAGTTACTATAGTTACAATGACAGTTTATTGTAAAGGATACAAATGACCAGCCAGATGAAGAGATACTCAGGGCAGCAAGGTCTGGAGGGGTCCTGAGTACAGAGCTTCTGTACCCTCTCCAACTGGTCTGTCTTTCTAGCATATCAATATGTTCACCAACCAGGAAGCTCTCCAAGCCTTATTGCTGAGAGTTTTTTTCTAGGTTTCATTTTATGGATATAATTGGTTAAACCATTGGCCATGTGATTGATCTCAATCTCCAGCCCTCTTCTTCTCCCCAGAGATTGGGAGAGTGAAAGTTCCAACCCCCTAATTACATAATTGGTTTTTCTGGCAACCAGCCTCCGACCTGAAGCCATCCAGCCAGTCTCCCCACCCCATATCCATGAACCACCTTGCTGGCATTAATTCAGGTATGGTCCAAAGGGTTTTGTATGAATAACAAAAGACACTCTTATCATTCAGGAAATTACAAGAATTTGTGAAACTCTCTGCCTAGAACTCGGTACAAAGACCGAATGTACTTTTAAAAATTATACCACAAACGTGGAATTTGGGAGTGGTTGGTACGTATCTAAGGGCCTTAGTCAAAAGTGAGAGGAAGAATTTTATTTTAACATCTTACTACAGAGTGAAAATGCAACGGAACTATTGCAAGATGAATGTTAGTTCAGATAGGGCAAATACGGCTTTTAAATTTGGGTGTAATTAGTTTTAAATGTTCTTGGAAGTTTTTTCACCAAGATAGGTAATTGTAAGTGAAAAGAAGTGATGCAGATCAAAGAACTTGTTGAAAAATTGCATCCCTGATAACTAGTGACATATTTTTAATGTTAGTTATATACTCCCTGGAGGTACTGCCTTTAGTGAACCAATTTAGTTGGAGATCCCCTGGGTATCAAAGCCATAAGAGCAATAGCATATATTGAGAAGGATATTTTCCTATTTTGGGAGATTTGTACTTAAAAATCTATGTGCTTATACATCTTAATCAAGGATTGTAAAGGAATAACTTATCTGGTAATTTCTAAATTTTCAGAGATGTTTGAGGGGACTAAAATGCTTTGAATTCGAAGAACACCTTGGGGTCATATTGAGACTTCTTGAAAGGCTGCTCTTTTTCGTAATCCGGAAGTGGGTTATATTGCAAATCTCCCTGAATATATGAACAATCAGTTTTGAAATTCAACTGAACTGTATCACAGTGTTAGTTATGATCATTGTGGACGCTGCATGGAGAAGTTATCTTAAAAACCACATGGCACATTTCAAAACAGATGTCTCATAAATCAAATTTGAAAACTTTGGAGTTTTGCAAACTGTGTTTTAAATCAGAAGTACATTGTTTTCATTTGGAGCACAACTTTCCTTTAGTTTTTTGGCTTATTTGTTAGGTTGTGTGTGATGATACTTTCCTTATGGATACCAATAGGATTATTGATGTAGACGGATCTTATTGTCCATGTCCCCAAGTACTGGAATAGTATCAGACTAGCCACGGCCATAAACTCACCTCAGTGTTAATCCTACTCAGATTTTTATTAGATTTATTACATGTTTGTTACTTTCTTTCTTTATAATAGGTAGGCAATGAATGATTACAATTAAACTGTTAACCTAGAAAACGTCTTAGATAAGAAAAGTGTAAAAGTTCTGTGATGGAAACTCTATTTTATTTAAAAAACTCCATAAAAACTGTATAATTAGCAGGAAGCTCCTTTTTCTGTTAAAACTAGGAGGAGACAGGAGAATGCAGATTAGATAAAAGTTGGATTAAATAAAAATTTTGTACGTCTGTACTGATTATTTAGACTTAGAACGTTTTTCATGAAAATAAAAACATACTATGGCGAGAAAAAAACATGTAGCTGTTGGGAACAGTTACCCAGAAAATGCTCTTTTAAAATATAGATCTCTTACCATACACTTAAAATCACTTTGATTATAATGAAAATAATACAAATCCACTGTAGCATATTAAAAAATATGGATAGGCAAAAATCAACCTTAGGAAAAATAATCAGTGAATGAAAGCATGGACTGTGGAGCCAGAATACTTGAGTTCAAATCCTGATATGTCCATTTACTAGCTGTGCGGTATCAGGTAGGTGTGCTGCTCTTTTTGTGCCTCCATTTTCTTCATTTGTAAAGTGGTAATAATAATAATAATAATAATAATATTTTCTTATAGGGCTAAAATCAAGATTAAATTAGTTAATATTTGTAAAGTGCTTTTAAACATACTGAATACAAATGTATTGTGAATAAGATACACAAATAGTCTCTTTTAAGTAAAAATTTTACCCTATATGTCTTCTACCTATTTTTTAACTTTATATGTTATAATTATTTTCCACATCTTTAACATTTTATTTATTATTAAAAGCTTAAAGCATTTTATTGTATATTTCTACCAACAATTATATAAACTGTTATACTTTCAGCTTGTTTTCAGCTTTTTATTCTTTTAAACAGAATCAGCATAATTGTTATATCTAAATTTGTAGCAGTTACAATTTTAGAATAAATTATAAGAAGTGGAATTACAAGTATATAGATGTATACATATTTTTTCATTAAAATTTTACCTTTATATTTAACAGTTTTCTTTTCTTTTTTTTTTTTTTTTAAATTTAGAGAGACGTTCTTGCTCTGTCACCCAGCCTGGAGTTGAGTGACGTAATCATAGCTTACTGCAGCTTTGAACTCCTGGGCTCTTCCTGAGTAGCTGAGACCATAGGCACACACCACTGTACTCTGTTGTATACACATTTGAAAGCATTTTAAAATATATTAACAAATTGCTTTTTGTAATGTCCCACTAATGTTCCTCCCAGCATCAGAGAACGAGGGACATTGACACACTTTTCCAAACCTCTTTTCTCAAACTACTTGTTTATATTATGTTGGGAAAGGTGTTCCCAATAAAAAGTTTCTCATTTGTCAAGTTAACAGTTTAACTTTTATTTTAATCTCTTTTCTAGAGAGTATGTGTTTTAAAATTTTAATTATACCTACTTGAACAGAGTTTTGAAAGGAGTTTTGTAAAATTAATAGTAATTATGGGTGTTAGAATATAGCTTTGAAAAAATGTGTCGATTTTAGAGGGTAGCAAGAACTTGACTTTCTCTTTTGTATTTTAAGGTAAATTATACATTTGTGGGAAAGTGGGTGACTTGGGAGGAAAAACTAGTAATAGGCTGCCCATTACACCTGATAACAATTACTACTATGAACACTATGTGCTAGGCACTGTGATATGTGTGTGTGTATCTCTCTCTTTCTCTCTCTCTCTCTCTCTGTGTATAACATATATTTTATGTTATTTCAGATCTTCATATTGACATATTAACCTTATGGGACAGGCTGTATTATTATCCCAGTTTTACAGATGAAGAAACTGAGACACAGAGAGGCCTTTTATTCAGAACAGATGTGAGCAGGCACCCACCTATATGCAGGGTAAAGAAATGGTTACTTGAGCTCTAATCACAGCAAGTCTCATGCCTTTGAGTTGTCACTGACTCTCTCAAAGAAAGCCAGAAATCTCCACCCTATTTCTGCTTATGACCTTTGGAAAGAAACTACTTTAAGTGATGGCTGTCTTCCATTTGTGTAACTTTAAAAGTTGTGTTTTACATTGAGGTGTTGAATCTGACAGGGTGGCTATGTTTTGCGAACTTCTGCTCCCTTTAGAAAAGGAAGCAGTGTATCTAAATTGCCCCATTTGTAAGCGGGTCTTATGAATGAGTCATTTATTCGGGAAAAATGTCTTGATCACCTACTATGTGCCAGTCATGGTCCTGTGAATTTCTGGGGTTACATGACTAAGATAGCAGCCCTGCCCTTAAGGAACTTCTAGTGGGAGGCAAATAATATACAAACACATAAAATAATGACAGACTGGGTATAAATGCTATGAGGAGATAGCAGCATGATATGCTGGAATAACTGTACTATGACCACTCAAAAACTGCAAGCACATACCATTTCTGTCTCCAAAAGGGAGTGGAAGGTTTGTCTCTCTGAGTTAGCGTATAGTGGCAGAGCATTTTATAGAGGTCCTGAGAGAAAATTTGCCATAGAAAGTCTGTGCTATGATTTTTTTGACTAAAAATATAGGAAGTACGTGACCAGCTAATTGAAAAGAAAACCATATTTCTCAAAAAAGAATATATCAATTGTTATTTAAATTATTGAGGGACAACCCAAAGAACACTATTCAAAGTTTCTGTCTAGATTCTGGCTCTATTCTGTCCCTGAAAAGCTGTGTGGCTCTGGGGGAACCATATACTTCTGTTGCTTGATTTATTTATCTAGAAATAGAAAAAATACGTATGTCAGGATATAACTTAATAACAAACCCTGTGTAAAGCTGATTTCTTCTGTATGAAATCGTGTTTATGTGTAAAGCACTGGTGATTATATCCAGTTACCTAATACCTGTACAGGCTTCAATTCACAAAGTCAGGATTTCACCAGTTTTCCCAATTTTATTTAACCAAGAGTATTCTCTGTAAAAGTGAATTATTGCTGATGCATTTTTAAATTCCAGCTATGTTAATAAGAAGCCATTTGAGAGCAGCTGTGCTTCATTATTTATTTTTATTCAATATTTAATTTGGAGAAAATAAAGAATAGCAAGATGTAGAAAATAGAGATTTTTTTTTTTTTCTGGGACAGTCACCATACATGTTATTGACATCAGACAGTGGGCAATTTAACCTTCTTAAAATAATATATTCGCTAAGAATCTCAGCAGCCTCAAGTCAAAAATGAAAGCTTACGTATACCACAAGGGATAGTCAAATCAGTATGAAAAAATCTGAAACCTGTATTTTCTTGCTGAACATGATCTTCTGTAATCACAATAGAAGCTATTTCCCCAAGTGTTACCCAGGAAGGGATTGGTAGGTGATATTACCTGGATCAATTTTTCTATGCTGTGAATACCAATGTCATCATTTTCTCAGGTTTTTGTTATTTCTTCAATATCCATTTAAAAATGAACCAAATACTGCTTCTTGTTCTACTGTAGTTCTTCCATGGCACTGTTTCAAGCAGTTAACAAATTTCATATACTGAAGGAGTAAAAGTTATCTTGGTGACTTAAGAAAATACCCACACAGACATATTCATTCTGAAAAGGGTTTCTTCTGTGGGAAGGAAGTGGTTTCTACAACATACGTGTAATTACTACAGTAAATTGTATTGTGGATATGAAGCAGATGAAATATGAGCCCTATAGACTCATGAATTTTGCTGTTATGTTTTTTCTTCAGTTTTTTTTTGTTGTTGTTGTTCACTCTGTTGTCAAAGTACTTTGTACATTCTTCTCTGTGAACTTTGCAGATCAGAGAAATCAACTGAAAGAAGTAAATGATACGTTTTAGTTTATTCAAAGGATCTATAGCAGCAGTCCGCAACCTTTTTGGCGCCAGGGACTGATTTTATGGGAGACAGTTTTTCCATGAATCAGTGGGGGGGGGGATGGTGCGGGGGGGGTGGCGGGGTGGATGTGGGCATATGGTTTTGGGATGAAACTTTCACCTTAGATCATCAGGCATTAGTTAGATTCTCATAGGAGCGTGCAACCTAGATTGCTCACATGCACAGTTCACAATGGGGTTCATGCTCCTATGAGAATGTAATGCCCCCAACTGATCTGACAGGAGGTGAAGCTTAGGCAGTAATGCTTGTTGGCGTGCAGCTCACCTCCTGCTTTGTGGCCTGGTTCCTAACAGGCAGCAGACTGGTACCCATCTGCAGCTCAGGGACTGGGGACCCCTGATGTATGGTGTAGAAATAAATTAGGATAATGTATAGATTTATAAAAAGTGGCTTAGAGTACCCACTTTCTTGTCACTTTATTAAAATCCTTTTAAGATAAAATGTATAAATAATTGTGAAAGATTTATATATCACTTTTTTTTTTTCCCAGAATCTCCATGGAATCTCCATTGTTACAAGGAGAGAAGCTTAGTTTTTGAGAGAATTCTGCCAACATTTGCTGTAGCAGATGTATTTTAGTTGTTTAAGAATGTGTGATAATCTCACTCTTTCATTTTGGGGTGGTCCTTACTTTAAAAAAAAGGTGTAAATGGGTTATGGCATCCATTTTGTAAGTCATTTACAAAAGTTTGCACCATTCTACCTCTTGTGACATTGAAGAAATAAGGCATAATTTTCATTTTGTCAGTAAATCTCTCTATGACAGGCAAGGGCTTACATAGTATATACAGCAACATTCTCTAATGGATTGCAGGTCCCATATGAGAATGTGCAGTGTGCTCATTAAAATTACAGCAGCAGAAAAAGCAGAATAAATTGCCACCAAGTATTTAACTATGACATTTATATGTATATCTTTTTGACATGCCTATGGGCATGTCACTGTAAATTGTCCATGAGGATTGTTGTGACAGCTTTATAGACTAAAGTTAGGGACCCAGCCTCTCACTTGGCTAAAGGATGACAGCCTAAATAAGAAGAATATAGTGAAAATAGCTTATGAATAGCTGTATGATTCTGTTATGATGAAGTTTAGGTACAAACTATCCCAAGTACCTTGGGAATTTGAAACAAAAAATGAGAAAGCAAGTATCATCGAATGATTTCCAAATATGAGAAATGTGAAGGCTCTATCCATGGAAGAATTTAACATGCAATAGTAGTATCTACCTCTCAGGACTACTGAGAAGATTAGTGAAAGCTACAAGCCCAGTGACTAGGATACGTGGGAAGCTTCATAGATGTTTAATTTTTTGTTCTCATCTTCTGGCATTGTCCTTCTTTTCTTTTACCAAACCACCTAAGGAAATAAATGGGAAAAGAGCAAGTGTTATAGCGACAATAATCACTGCAAATTTTCAGGGGAAAGGTTGGGGCAACTGAAGAAGGATTCAGGAAGAGGTGGAATTTGTCTAGTCTTTGAAGGAACTTAGAATTTAAGTTAAAGTTGTGGGAAACTGGGAGAATATTCTTGGCAAGAGGGCCCTCAAGAACAGAGACTCAGCAGCAGAATTTATTCTGGTGTTTCTGGGGAACAATGCAGGAAACAGCTAAGGTTGGAGACTGATTTTGGTGGACTTCAACATGAGAGCTCAGGAGCCTGTGGACTTCATCTTCTAAGCATTGGGGGAAGTTGTTGAGTAATTTTACTTGCTAGAACAATGGCAACATTTATAGAGAAAAGTATGTCTGGAGAGGGGCAGGTTTCAGACATAAGATTTAATTTTAGACATATGGAAATTTTAAGAGATCAGAAAGTCGCAAAAGCACAGGAGGAAGGTTAGAGCTGTATATGTTGAAGCCACAAAATTGGTGAGTTTTCTGAGAGAGAGAACGAGGAGGAGGAACAGGAGGAAGTAGGAACTCTTAACAACTTTGGCATATGCTTATAGTTTGTAGATGGGAGAGACAAAACAAGCAAGAAAGAGAGTTAAAGGAACGGTCACTGAGAAAAAAGGAGACACTAACAGTGAAGATGGTCATGTTTGGTGGGGGAGAGTGACTTTTCTTTATTACCTCTCAGATTTAGGCACTGTTTGGTGGCTTTATGTGTTTTAACTTATTTTATTTTTATAACAACCCAATTAAGTAGACAGTATTTTCACCAAATTATGGAACAGAAAAGTGGGCTTTGGTCACTAAATAGGGCCATGCAAATTTTAAGTAGCAATTGAGTTGAAAATATTTATTGCAGGAGATTAGCAAGTTGGTGGTTAGAGCAGAGGACATATATTTTCTGGAGAAATTTTGCAGTGTGAAAAAATGTTACAATGGTAGATCTCTGGTATCTGTGGTCAGAGGAGATTTTCACACTGTGATGTGAAGAAGATTTTATCTTCTTGGCAACTCAGAGAATTTCTTTGTAGGATGGGAAGAACATTTCTGAGAAGACAGTAAGAGAGAGCTGTTGGAGCTTAGCTGAGCTATGTTTTATATGGAAGCCAAAAATTTTACTCTGCAAGAAAAATGAGTGAGAAAGAGAAAAGACTGGTCTCAGCACTCTGTAGTGGGAGGATTGTGAGGTGAGATATGGTGACTGGGGGTCAAGGAGAGAGACTAGAAAGGAGATGTGTTTAATGGGGATTTTTCTGAGTGAAACTCTATGCTTCATGGGAAGCATGACACCTCCTGTTGTCCCCACACATTTCCGTAACACTACAAAATCCAGGATGTACTTGGTATGATTACATTTTTCTTTCATGACTGCCTGTAAGGGAGATGAGATTTGTATCAATGTTAGTGAAGTACTAAAACAGTCATTCCATATGGAGGAGGACCCATATTTATGGAGATTTAATTTGTCATTGTTGTTTTATATTGGTTTAAGATTAGGATAGTTGAGGTAATAAATTTATGGGGTGGGGGAAGAAAACAGTAGGGCGTGAGAGACTAAAGGTTCAAAAGTGAGATTAGATGGACTCAAAAATAGGTTTATAGGCCATGAATAAGAGGTGGTTATCTTTTCCTCAGAGGCAGAGGACAAAAGAGAAAGTTGGGCAAAATAGAAGGGCATTTTTAAAGTGGTTTGCTGATTGCTCCTATGATAATTTTGGGAGAGACACTAAAGGTGACGAGTTATGCCAAGATGACCTTCATCATATCCTCTCTATCAAGCAGGGAGCAGTATCATTTTGGGGGATGAGGAAGCAGCGTTGAACATAACATGTAAAGAAGGCAAATGTTTTGGACCATCTGATTGAACAATGAATAAAATGATTGCCTAGCAGTAAGAAAGGGTTTGAATGCTATTAGATTCATTTTATAAATTTTTCCAGAAATATTGCCACTTGAATTAGAAGTAAATAAAGTTGAAGGATATATTTAGGTAGGAAGAACTAGCTGTGCTTCAAATTATATCGTAAGGGTTGTTCCCCACTTTCTTTGGAAGAGGCGGTTAGGTATGCACCAGTTTTCTTAAAAGAGACAGTCCAGCTAACTAAATTGATATGTCTCAGGGTATCTAATTAAAGTATCTATATATATATCCATACCATCTATGAAATAGCTCAATATTTTGCATCCAAGGCTCTAACCTTGGTGGAATAATCCAAATATGATTAATTTTCCGATTAACTGGTTCAGAATTTTGCTGATGATGGGCTAAATCAGATATGTTTCATGGCATTTTTCTACCCTTTGTTCCTTGTAAGAAGGACTTTTTGATTAAAGTTCCCACTGAAGAGATACACCTGGGAGCCATGGTCTTAACCAAATGATCCTAGTTTTCCCTAGACCACAGTGGACTGGAATATGGGAGTCTCCTGACATAAAACAGCTAAGCAGTAGTTAGTGACTTATGAACCATTGCCTGGCAAGAAAAGGTGAGGTAGGTCAATACAAATCTCCCTTTAGGGAATCTGATTTGATAAGTGCTAAGACAAGAAACTGCAAGTGATCACTGAAATGGAAAGGATGTCCTGAAGTCTCACTGTGGCCATAATGATGGGTTAGTTATGAGTCCAGGTTCAGTTTCTAAAAAGACTTTAAGATGTAAACCTAAAAATGTAATGTTAAAAGTTTATTTTTGAAGAGCATTAACTCTCGGCCTCATGGGTGAAATGATGTCGTGCACTTGCTGTAAGGAGACATGTGATGTCTTCTCAGTTGAACAGTCTGAACGTTTAGAAACAGCATCCTCCCTCCTCCTGCAGAAAGTGACTGCTCAGAGAACTTGTAAAGAGACACCAAGACTGAAAATCCTATCTCCCAAGAATCTTTTATCATTTTCTTTCCTAAAACATGAAGACTATATGAGTATTTCTTCAATATAGAATTATTTCTGTTTTGAAGCAAGAAGATGTTTTTAAAGAGTATAAAAGAATGCAGGGGAACTATTAAATCCCCCATTGACAGTTTGTATTCTCTGCATAACCTTGAATATCTTATTAGCAATGTCAGTTTGCTTTTTGAAATGCAGTCTCACTGCTTAAAGTAACCTCCAACACACTTGCCAGTTGAAAAAAGAAGGTTCCTATGTGGTTAAATAGAATCCAAATTTGTCAATCCTAGGTTTGTTTCTTTACTCTGTACATTGTTCTTATTTCATGTCATACTTAGAAGATGTTATAAAGCCAATTAAAATTATATGCAGTTCTCTGATGTTATAAAAGGATGCATGGCTCTGAGGGAGAGAAGTGGTAAAAGGTAGTTGCCAGGGGCAACCAACAAAAGAGCTGTAAGTTAATAGGCTTGTTCCTTTCAGATATGGCATTAATCAGAAGCAAGGAGGGAAATTTAAAATAATTTCTTAGAGCAAAAAATTCTTCTAGTATTGGGGAGATTCTAAACAAGTTTTTATGCTAGGTGAATTTATGGGCCTCCTGGGGGGTCTCTGTGAAGGGAGTACTGAGAACCAATTCTGGAGAGAGACCTACATCTGGCAAGATGAAAAAAGACAACCACAGAGAAAGAGATGACTCCCTAAAAAGAGAGATGATGACAAACTTCAGGAATCAAACCAAAATTAAGCAAGTCGGGGAGGAGATGCTTTCTCCTTAAGAGCCGTAAGAACAGTGTGAATCAGTTGACATTATTTCTATTTTGTTTTTTAAAAAGTTTAAAAGTTTCCGCTTAAATATTGCTGTTTAAGTTCATTTAAACTTCAGCTATTTGCAATATGCATATATGTATTTTTTTCAAATGGAAAAGTGTTTGGAAGCTCATACTAATTTATTACTTCAATAAAGTTTAGGGATTGCAAGTTAGACCAAAATCGAATCTTTGATTCTGCAACTAACTGGTGCTAAAGTTATTCAAATTGAAAGGATATTTTATCAAGTGGCTCTTTGAAGGAGTGTGTGTGTGTGTGCGTTGTCTGTCTGTTAGCTTTGCTAGTCAAGAATTCTATGAAATGTTTTGCAGTGTCGTTAGTATAATGACTCGTGATTAATTTTTTTAAAATCTGTTTTTTTTTTTAAAAGAAAAAGCTTTCTCTCCTGAATGATATGATTACTAATGTGATATGATAAATTTTTGTTTCCATCTTTGGTTTTGAACACGAGGAATTGTATGCATAATTTAGCATTCAATAACAATAGCCCTATAATGAAGAGATATAGGTCAAAGGTTATAAAGTTATATATGTACAGGATGAGTAAGTCTGAAGCTATGATGTACAGCAGACCATGGTTAATAATATTGTATTGTGTTTGTGATAATTGCAAAGAGTGGATATTAGGTGCCCATAACACATACAAGAAAGGGGGTAACTATGTGATATGATGAGTTTTATTTGCTTGACTATAGTAACCATTTCACTGCATAGCAAAACATTATGTGGTATGCTTTACATACATAAAATAAAAATACAATGGCCCTTTTAGTTTAATTTTAGTAATATGATCTGATAAAATAAATATAAAATTAATATGTAAGAATAATAGTAAACTGGCTGGACATGGTGGCTCACACCTGTAATCCCAGCACTTTGGGAGGCTGAGGTGGGCAGGTCACTTGAGGCGTTCAAGACCAGCTGGCCAACATAGTGAAACCCTGTTTCTACTAAAAATACGAAAATTTGCCAGGAGTTGTGGTAGGCACCTGTAATCCCAGCTGAGGAGGAGAATTGGGAGGCTGAGGCAGCAGAATTGCTTGAACCCAAGCGTCGGAGGTTGCAGTGAGCCGAGATCTCACCACTGTACTCCATCCTGGGCAACAGAGTGAGACTCTGTCTCAAATAAAAAGAAAAAGAAAAAAAAATAGTAAACTATAAACTCCCTGAAGAGGAAGCTTTGGTCATACCTTAGTACATACTAGTACCTTAGTACTTAGTACATCACATATCCTTAGTACCTAGTACAGTTTCTGGGACATATTTAGAGCTCATTAGATATTTCTTAAAAACAATCAGTAGTTCATAGGGAACTGTGAATATGATTATAGGAATATATTTTTTATTTGGCAAAATCAAAACTCCACCAAATCACAAATTTTATTTGGTAAAAATTCATGTAAAGCAGTTGTGCTTGAGGGCTTTCTAAAAAGTGCTGAACTGAAATTGTCCTGATAGACAAGAAAGGGAGAATGAGTTCATATGGTGAGCAGCAGAGATGAGATGAAGAATCCCACTCATGTACAGATAAACATACCTAACTAATGTTCAGCAAAGTGGGGTAGAGGTCTCCATTAAAGTTACCCTTATAATGTGGTTCTTCTCTCTACGTTAATGATGCATAAGGAGAATATCATTTGCAGATGAAGTAAATAGTAAATAAGCTCTGAGATACAATTAGGATCCTTGAGAAAGATCATGTGAGGAGTCTGGCAAGGGTTTGTTGGTGTTAGGAGAAAAACCTTAGTTTCAATTTAGCAGAGTTTAATTGAGCAGAGAATGATTTGTGAATCAGGCAAACTCCTGAACCAGAGTAGTCTCAGAGACTAGTGCAGCGGTGGTGCAAGAAGATTTATGGACAGAAAAAGGAAAGCGGCATACAGAAAATAAAAATGAGGTACAGAAACAGTGCCTTATTTGATACAATTTGAACAGCTGGGCCCTGGATTACTTGGTGATTGGCACTGGCGTGAGAGTAGGTTACAGTCTGTTTACACATCCAGTCAGGTTACAGTTTACTGTGTACAGAGAAACCTTTGGGCTGAACTTAAAATAGGTGAGGAGGCAACTTTAGGCCAAACTTAATTTAACAAGGGATAACTATAAATGAGATGATGGGAGTGGCTTTGGCTTTAGAAGCAAAAGGCAGTATACTAAGCATTCTCTGAAACTGTTTGTAGAGTTGTTGAATTCCCTGTTGACTTTGTGAGCCATAGTAAACAAGCTAAATGTTTTTGGTTACCTGTGTCACCTGTTGAATTCTGAGGCTATTGCTTGATTGGAGGAACCCCTTCCTCGGGAGATACACAGATTCAGTTCTAGACTGCCGAAATAAAGCAAATATTTCAATAAAGCGAGTCACATGAATTTCTTGTAAAAAACATTATAAAACATATTCATTATAAAAACATATAGTTTTTATATGCATTATAAAAACTATATGTACACTATACTGTAATCTAGTAAGTGTGCAGTAGTCTAGTAAGTGTGCAGTAGGATTATGTCTAAAAGATGTGCATAACTCAGTTAAAAAAACTTAATTACTAAAAAATGCTAATGATCATTTGAGCTGTCAGCGAATTGTAATCTTTGCTGGTGGAGAGTCTTGCCTTGATGATAATGGCTGCTAACTGATTATGAAGGTGGTTTCTGAAGGTTGAGGGAGCTATGGTAATTTCTTGAGATAAAAATGAAGTCTGCTGCATCAGTTGATGCTTCTTTTCATGAACGACTTCTCTGTAGCATGTGATGCTGTTTGGCAGCCTTATACCCACAGTAGAACTTCTTGAGAGAACTGAAGTCAGTTCTCTCAAACTCTGCCGCTTCCTTTGCCAACTAAATTTATGTAATATTCTAAATTCTTTGTTGTAATTTTAATAGTGTTCTCAGCATCTTCACCAGGAGTAGGTTCCATCTCAAGAAAATACTTTCTTTACTCATTTATAAGAAACAACTTATCATCTATTAGTTTTATCATGAGACTGCAGCAATTTAGTCACCTCTTCAGGCTCTACTTCTAATTCTAGTTCTCTTGCTGTTTCCACAACATCTGCAGTTGCTTTTTTAACTGAAATCTTAACCTCTAAAAGCCATCCACGAGGGTTGGAATCAACTTCTTCCAAACTCCTGTTAATGTTGATATTTTTACCTCCTCCCGTGAATCACAGAGGTTCTTAACGTCATCTAGAATGGTGAATCCTTTCCAGACTATTTTCAATTTACTTTGCCCAGATCCATCAGAGGAATCACTGTCTATGGCTGCTATAGCCTTATGAAATGTCCCTCTTAAACAGTTGAAGTTACTCCTTGATCCATGGGTTGCAGAATGGATGCTATGTTGACAGGCATGAAAATCCCCTTGTACATCTCCATCAGAGCTCTTGGGTGACCAAGATTGTCATTGTCAATGATATTTCATAATATTACAGTGGTAATATTTTGAAAGGAATATTTTTTTTCTGAACAGTAGATCTCAACAGTAGGCTTAAAATATTCAGCAAACCATGCTGTAAACAAATGTGCTGTCATCCAGGCTTTGTTGTTTCATTTATAGAGCACAGGCAGAGTAGGTATGGCATAATTCTTAAGGGACCAAGGATTTTTGAAATGGTAAATGAGCATTGGTTTCAACCCAAAGTCACCAACTACATTAGCCCCTAACAGGAGAGTCAACCTGTCCTTTGAAGCCAGGCATTTACTTCTCTTCTTGACCTATGAAAGTCTTAGATGGCATCTTCTTCCAATAGAATGCCATTTTATTTCCATTGAAAATCTGTTGTTTACTGTAGCCATTTTTATCAGTGATCTGAGCTGGATCTTCTGGATAGCTTACTGCAGCTTCTGCATCAGCACTTGTTTCTTCACCTGGCACTTTTATGTTATAGAGGTGACTTCTTTCCTTAAACTGCATGATCCAACCTCTGCTAACTTCAGACATTTCTTCTGCAGCTTCATCACCTTTTTCAGCCTTCACAACCTGGCTAACTGGTGCTAAGGCCCTAGCTTTTGGCCTATCCTGGCTTTTGACATGCCTTCTTCACTAAGCTTAATCATTCTAGCTTTTGATTTAAAGTGAGAGATGTGAAACTCTTCCCTTCACTTGAACATTTAGAGGCCATTGTAGCATTACTAGTTGGCCTAATTTCACTATTGTTATGTCTCAGGGAATTGGCAGGCCTGGAGAGAGAGAGAAAGAGAGAGAGAGAGAGAGAGGGAACAGCTGGTTGGTAGGGCAGTTAGAAGACACACAACATTCATCAATTAAGTTCACTTTCTTAAATAGGTATGGTTCATGGTGCTCCAAAATAATTGCAAGAGTAATATCAGAGATCACTGATCACAGATTACTATAACAGATAAAATAATAATGATAAAGTTTAAAATATTGTGACAGTTACCAAAATATGATACAGAGACACGAAATGAGCCCATGCTGTTGGAAAAACGGCCCTGACAGATTGCTTGATTCAGGGTTGCCACAGATCTTCAATTTGTGACAAACACAGTATCTGTGTAGCACAATAAAGTAAAGCACAATAAAATGAGGCATGCCTGTATTTACTTGGTGTAGGTACTTCTGTAAATTGCCATCTCTAGCAATGATGGCAGCCAGTTGTCACAGTTAATTATTTTTTTCTGGGTCTTACCAAGGAGTTTGAGCCCACCCAAAGAGCTTAGAGTGAATACAAAGGAGAATCACCGTTAAAATCTTTATTCTTTATGGTTTTTAGTTATGTTTATTTAGGTAATGACTGACTATGCATATGGCTTGTTTTGTAAGGTACTTCAGATCTCTCTTGGTAGTTGCCCTGACATAAATAATAAAATGTTTTTTAAAATGTTACATTTTTATGGTTCTGAAAAAAATAAACCCTCAAGTATTAAATCGGCTTTTTATGTAAAACCTATACTTTGCAGGATATATATGGGATTTATATTAATTAAAAAGGTTATAGACTAGTAAAACAGTGCTGGGGGCTGGGGAGGTTGTAGTCTGATACAGGGTGGAATAAAGACCTCACTGAGAGGTGACATTTCAGCAAAGTCCTGGCAGTAGAGCGTGAGAGGGTGGTAAATATCTAATGGAGGAGTGTTCCAAACTGAAGAAACAGTAAAAATGAAAAGACTCAAGGCAGGAGTGTGCCTGGTGTGTTGATTCAAGACCAAGAAGCTTATTTTGGCTGGAATGGACCGTGTCTGGGAAGATAGCAGGAGATGAGGTCAGAAAGTTCACAAGGGGGCCTGATTGAGTAGGGCTTTAGGGTCTTGGAAAGGCTGACAGTATCCTGCGTGAGGTGGGAAACCACTGTAATGTTTTATAGCAGAGGAGGGACATGATCTGATTTAGGCTTTAAAATGATTATTCTGGCTTCTATCCCTATTTCAGGAATATATTTGGCTTTAAGCAACAAAATATCTAATAGTAATTTAAACAAACAGAGAATTGCTTTTCTTATTGTTTTCTTTGATGCAGGAGGTTTCTGAAATTGATTCAACCTTTCCATCATGAAATCAGGGATTCAGAGCCGCCCCCTCCTTTTTTTTGGGTGGGGGACAGGGGACAGTCTGCTTCTGTTGCTCAGGCTGGAGCGTGGTGGCTTGGACTTGGCTCACTGCAACCTCTACCTCCCAGGCTCAAGTGATCCTCCCACCTCACCTTCCTGAGTAGCTAGGACTACAGTCACATGCCACCATGCTCAGCTAGTTATTTGTATTTTTTGTAGAGATAGGGTCTTATCATGTTGTTCAGGCTGGTTTTAAACTCCTGGACTCAAGTGATCCACTTACCTTGGCCTCCCAAAATGCTGGGATTACAGGCGTGAGTCACCACAGCTGGTCCCCTTTTATCTTTTTTCTCCACCATTCTCCACATGTTGGCTGTTCACATTGTACTTTTTGTTTCATGGTTATAGGATGGCTGCTGCAACTCCAGACATCACATCCTTGTTGAAGGCAGAAAGGAGGGAAAGAGCACTAGCCATATCTACTTGGAAAGCTTTCCCTCTGTTACAAACTATCTGGATCTGTAAGGAAAGATGAAACAGTTAAAATATTTGCATTCTTAGCTCCTGTAGAAGTGGCAGTTAAGAAATAAAGAAGTTGAGGGTGGATATTGGGTCAGTCAACCTGCAGTGTCTGACAGTCGTGATTCATGATACCTGTTTTGGTTTATCATTTTACCAGGCTCTTCATGTACATTTTCTCATCTGGGTCCTGCAGTGATCCTCTGGGGGAGGGCAAGGAGGAGATGGCAAGCTTCATTTTAGAGATAAGAAAGCCAAGGCCCAGAAGGAAAGTGACTGCCTCACAGGTCTTTTGATGACAGGGCAGAGACTAAAACAGATGTCACTAACTCTTATTTATTGTATCCTGGGACCTAACTTTAGCATTATATGAATACCTTGTATGAGGCATTACCAATTGGATTCAGCCTGCTCCATTAAATGAGAAGCCACCTGGGCTCTGCAAGGGTTTTTGACTGTGATTGCTTTGTGGCTTTTCTCTAGTTGCCCCAGAGCTGAGCTTCCACAGTCAATGAAGAAAGCCAAGGAGTAAGGAAAATCATTACTCTCTGGAGGGAAGAGGCAGATCCATCCTTCCGGCCTGTGACACAGTGGAAAAGTTCCTGAAAATTCATGGGTAGAATATGTTTCTTATAGAAAAAAATTTAAAATGCACCAGAAGAGCTCTCTCTGTAAAGAAAGTATATTTCATTAGTTTTATAAATTGCATAATTCTTTTATCAAGCTAACAATGGCCCTTTGTTTTTAAATTAACCCTTGATTTCTTCATAAGATTTGCTTAAAGCTGGGTTTCCAAATGGCTCTGGGAAGTAGAACAGCTGCGCTAGTGCCAGACGGGTGCTTTTCCTCCTGCCTGAGTGGATGCAGCTGAGAGAGGCTGCGTTTCCGATCCATCTTGTGTCCAGGTGTGCGTTCACCCTTCCCTTGCACATGACTGATGCTGTTTTATCCAGCACACCTTGAGACTGAAATAATGAATGACCCAAGGCTCCAAAATGGCTATGAAAGAATATAGAAAGGCCCTAGGTTTAGGCATAAATAATAAAATTAAAGGGAATGGGAATTTTAACCTATGATGCTGAAAATGTAAACTACATTTAATTTTTATAACAACATGTGAAAGATGTTATTATTTTATTACAATGTCGATTTTACAGATAAAGAAACTGCAGTGTAGAGCTACAATCAAACTGCTTACAGTTACAATCAGTGTTAAACCAAAAACAGATTTGGATCTAGCTGTGTTCTGCTTATGTAGCTGCTAACAACTTTCTGTAGTGTCCTGGGCGCACTAGCAAAACTCGAGGGAAAAATGAGGAACGGTGATGAAATTCTGGGGCGTCTCAGGACCTTAATTTCACAGATAGGTAATATCACATGTATCCTATAAATGGCATTTGTTCTGGCCTGGTTCAAGTCCAGTGATTGGTTCTCAAATTCCTGTGTGCTTAAAATTCATCTAAGGAGTGTTATAAAATGCAGGTTTCTAGGCTTCAGCCCGGAGGTTCTGGTTAAGCAGGGGTGGTGACAAACCTGGGAATCTGTAGTTTAGTAGGCATCCAGGCTTCTTTGATGCAGGTTTTCTGCAAATGACATTTCAAGAAATATCACTTGAAATTGAAATTTAATAGCCAGAACGGCACTAGGCATTCAGGAGGCTTCCAGCTTCACATCCAGGAGTTGGTAGATTGATGCACTTCTCACTAATAAAGATAAACAAGTTATCTCCAATGGAGACTTTTTCCCATTTATTCCAATTTGGCATTGAGGACTTTGAGGAGATACTGAAAAAGCAGAGTAGCTCTTTTCTAGGTAATAATAGAGAAACAACAGCAACAAAATTAAGAGGCAACATGCAGCATGCTTTATTTACTCTTTCCCTTTACTTTGGATCTGGAATTTTCTTATTTCTTTTACCTAGCCAGACACACCAGAAGAGATTCTCAGAAGATGCTGAAAATATTGCTCTTGTCACTACAGGATTCACATTCCCATTGCTCTCTTTCTGCCTGAATCCTCAGTAGAAAAGATGTCTTTTGTCTTTTGTCTCTTTCTGACAAGAATTAGGTCCCTGGGTTCTGAGTTGCTTTTGTGATAAGTTCTTGCCTCTCTGGCCAGACACACTAAGTCCACATTGAGGTCAAGCATTTAGGTCTCAGGAAGCCATCAGACCCTATATGGGGCTTAGACTGGGCAGGGCTTTTGTTTCAAATAGGGAGTTCAGTCCGGTGATGAAAAGAACAAAATAAAACAAACAAAAACCCTTCTGAATACAGCTTGAATATAACAAATAACCTGAATAGAAGTTTGTTTCTGCATTCCACAAATGTGTATTGAGTGTCTGCTGTTTGTTAGATATGTGTCAAGGACCAAGCAGGTAAATAATTTATGATTACAAGAAGCGATTTAGAAAACCACATTGCTGGCCGGGTGCTGTGGCTCACACCTGTAATCCCAGCACTTTTGGAGGCCGAGGTGGGCAGATCACGAGGTCAAGAGATCGAGACCATCCTGGCCAACATGGTGAAACCCCATCTCTACTTAAAATACAAAAATTAGCTGGGCACGGTGGTGCGTGCCTGTAGTCCCAGCTACTCGGGAGGCTGAGGCAGGAGAATCGTTTGAACCTAGGAAGCAGAGGTTGCAGTGAGCTGAGGTCACACCACTGCACTCCAGCCTGGCGACAGAGCGAGACTGTCTGCGCACCTCCCCCCCAAAAAAAAATAAATAAAAAAACCCACATTGTCTTTTGTTTTCTGTTGAAAACCTTTAACATTTGCTTCCCTATTCTATATTACAAGCTTTTAAAACATTAATAAGTAGATCATTTTTGAACACTTATTGTGCCTGATACCCAGATAACTCTATTTTCAGGCCATGTAAAGAAGAATCTTAGAGTGCTAAGAGCATGTATTTAAGAGGCAACCAACTGTGGGTCACACCTTGCTTCTGCCTTCCTTCCTATTGGCTGGGTGAACTCGGGCAAGTTACTTATGCCCCCACCCACAATACCCCATCAAGCATATTTTTTTTTAAAAAAGGTGATATAATACCTTCAAGTATGTTTCTAAAGATTAAATAACTAAAGAATGTAAAGCATTTGGCATACATTTAGTGTTTAATGAATTTCAATTAACACTATTATTGAGGTTTTCCAACTGCTCTCAAGGAGACTTTAGTACAACTGGGAATACAGATATGTCTTTATTTAAAAGTGTATTGAAAGTCAACGTGGCAAGTTTCAGATCAGTCGAAACTGGAGATTGGAGGTCGTTGGAGTGCTGTTGGAGGAAGTGCTATTGGAGGTTGGAGCAAGGAGAGCAGTTGTTGGAAGGAACTTCTTAGAAGAGCCAGTCTCGAAGATATGGTGTAGACAGAGCCTGAAGCCGCACTCTTACTACATTTGCAAGTTGATCTCCAGTGTTTGGTATTCTATTTGTGGCTACACAAATTGAGAAATGTCAAAAATGTAAGTGGCAGAAAAAAAAGGACAGAAAATTATTTATGTAAGGAGAAGTTAAAGGTATTGTGATTATTTTAATCTGGGCATGTGGTTCTTAATGATTTTAGTACATGAGCCATTTTGGAAAGGAAAAAGAAAAAGATACAGGAAAACAAAACTAGTGATAGTGATTGTGTTCTTTATTTGTGTTAGCCTCACATGCCTAACAGAGCAGAGGGGTTAACACAAGAAGTTTTTAATCAACCTTTGTTAATGAATCAGTGTACCTTCCCTGTTTTCTGTTTGATTTTACAAAGCCACAAATAAAAATAATTTTTGAAAAAAAAAACTTAACTGGAATGGAGAAACTAGTAGCCTTTGAAGTTATACCAGTTGCATTATAGTCAAGGTAATCATACAGTTTGTCATCCAAAATGGGGCGCTTTTGAGAATCAAAGGGGACTCTTTATTAGTAATTAAGCTAAGACATTAAGTATCAACTTGGATTGCCCTGGGTACATGGGGACATTTGGGCATCCTGAGTATAGTTTTTATTTATTAAATCCCTCCTCATTAATCTTTTATTAGTTAATAACAGAAACAAATTAATAGCTCCTATGGAAAGTAAATTTACAAACTCTCAGTCATGCAAATGCTCTAAGAAAAGTTAAGGGATTAAAATAAAATGAATAAATAAAAGTTAATATTTATTGCATGCTTATTTGATAAGCAATTATAGAGATGAATGAGGCTTTAATTCTAGATCTGTCTGACTTGGGACTTTATCAGAATATACATTTGACAGTTCTTGTCTACAGCAGAAAGATGTTTAATAACTGTGTTTAAGTAAAAATTGCAATTCTTACAAAAAATTAAGGATGCCTCAGAAACAGAGAATTTCAGAGGAAGAGGCAAATTCAACCTTTTCATGAGGGGTGGGATCTTGTTTCCTAGAATCCTTAAGAACCTGCGAGCATCTCTTGCTTTGTGGTGATTTAGACAAAATTGAGAAAGGGATGTAAACCCCAGTCTTCATGCACTAATGCATTAGTGTAACCCATGTACATGAATGCATTATTTTTTCTTGTCATTTTCTTGTTCGTGTTAGAGGCTCATTCAGTTTTCTCAGGAGTTGAGTTTTTTCAACATATGAAAAAGCCCTGTGCTTTTTCCATGGTGGTAAATGCTGATTTTTTTTTTTAGACTGGCTTAGTCATAACTTTGTCTACATATAAGAGACTAGACCAGGGTTATTTTGTGATTTCCAACTTAAACCTGGGCTACGCTCCCCTCTTTGGTTTTGGCCAAGGCTGGGTACATCTGAAGGATGGTGGGGATGTTGTATTAGGAACAGAGCATCTGGTGGCTTCAAATCTAGGAGCTGGAATCAGTCCTCTGTGTTCAAATCCTGATTCAGGCATGCAGTAGCTGTGTGGCCTTGGGTAAGCTACTTCATTTCTTTGTGCAGAGCTGGCTTCATGGGCATGTGACCTGCATAGTTGCACGGCACCCTGGTCAGGAGGGCCCTGCGCTTGGATTAATGTTCTGTAGTTGCTATATTGAAATGTGTAATATTTTTTGAACAAGGAGATCCACATTTTCCTTTGCACTTGGTCTCAAAAATTAAGTAACTGATTCTGTTTCCTAGTCTTAGATTTTTTTACTTGTAAAACAGGGATAGTAATATTTTCTTCATCTTTGTGTACATAGGATCCTCCTAGGAAAAGATATGACAGTGGTAAGATCGAGTCAGGCAGTGAGTTTAATCTGAACTAATTTATTTAAAAAGGAAGGTTGAACTTGGCTATTATATGGTATCCACCTCTCATGTTGTTTTTTAGCTTATCTGCCTGGGGTATGGGGGGAAATGATAGTACTCTTTTACATGAGAATATCTAGGAGACATTAGGAGCAAAGGCAGCCTTGTTTTGGAACTGTGGCCTGGTAGTATCATATGAAGATGGGGGGATGGTCTCTCTTTTCTTCAGTAAAACTGGGCTGTGGTACCACAGTTTTGGGACAGCATCAGTGCCATAACTTGTCAGACTGGCTTTGTCTGAGTCCCAGCAGTGCTGACAACAGTGGGGCCAAAGTTCCCTGTTAGGTTTTTGAGGACTTCAGAGAGCCAATCAGCTGATGCAATCACTGCCGTTACCAGCACCAAAATGAACTGACTTTTTCATAAGAGGAAAATGGCAGGTGCCAGGTAGTACCTCAGGCATTGCATTAAAAGCATATGTGAGAAACTGCTTGCTTTCTCTAAGAAATAATTGGAATGGATGTTGTAAAGCGCTGGAAGTACTTTAAAAACTAGTGAGGAAATGACATCAGGGAAATGTGGGTTATTGATAACATTAAAAACTATATTGTATTATGAGTGTCTGTGGCCTGTGACATAAAAGTTACCTTGATATATGAGCCTCTTTTTCTTCTATTAATTAATGACAGGAAGAATTGAATTTCAATGACATATATAGAAACATAACATTCAAGCAAATCATAACTTGAACAACAAAGGAAAGGAAGAAACAATCTTTAATGAAAAGGTTACTAATTCATCTCTTCTTTATAAAAACTAATAATGGATCATTATTGTGGTGTTAGAAAGGTTTTCATATCTTGCTCATGCCTCCCAGCTCATGAAGTTGAAAGCTATTTAGCATATAAGTGAGATATTCTGTTCATGATCCTACATTTATCCTGTAGGTTTAAATATGGATAGCAAATCAGCACATATCTCCAATTAACCAGTACCGATACATATTTGAGTAATCAGTGTCCACAGCAATATGTTAATTTCTGATTAAGCATGGATAAACATAGTTGTCTCCTTAGTCGTTGAACTTTAGTATAATAAATATAGCCCTTTGAGAATGGTAGTAGATAATGAACCAATGGGGGATTTATTGTAGCAGGCTGTAAAATAGCCCAATGGAAGATGTGAAAAAATCAAAACACCAACCATTTCCAGGAGCAGTAGTAGACAGGCCTTAAACTATTGATTTGACAGTTTGGGCCATTAGAATAAAGGCCCAACTAAGAAGCAGATTTCCCAGTTTGCAGAGCCTGCCAGGGAGAAGAAATATGCCATTTAACAAGTACCTTGCCCAGGTGTTTTTGCTTCTACCAGCTGGCAACTACAGAATGTGGTACAGTTTCGTACTCACCAGGAGACATTACAACAAGTTCCTGGGGAGTTAACAAATAGAAAATACCCAGGCAGGCTCAGCAGGAACAAAGCTTTAATATTCTTAACCTGCTGAAGGCAGTGAAAAGTGTTCATTAGAACAGTTGCTCAAATGAGTCGCATTTCTATCGCCTTCTGAACCTCTGTTTCTTTACTAGATGCTACTTTGAAGCTGGCATTTCCACAGGTACAAGTTACTGCAAACAGGTCAAGAACTCTGCTCTAAAGTTGTACAGAATTTGAAGATCTTTATTTTCATTTTAATGTTTGAATCATTTCAGTTTATAGCCTATGTGAGAATATTTGCCAAAAGGAACTCTTTTTTTGTTACTTTGGTCTAATCTAAATTTATCACTTAGAAATTTTGAGCTGAATTTATTACTTAGAAACATAAACAATGGCTTGAACTACTACATTTTCCGGCCTTTTAACATGGCCAAATGTCATGTAACGTGTCAGCCCTGAGCTTGGTTAATTTATTGCACCTTTCTGTTGATTAGAAGGGAATGAGTCCTAGAAGATTTTGCTTTCATTTTGAAATACCATCTGCTAAATTGCTAAATTATATTCTAAGAATTTTTTTTTAAATATGAAGGGGTTCCTTTCTAAGAACAACTTAGAAACATTAAGATAATTTCACCTGCAGTTGTGACCTTGAAAAAGATGCAAAATGTTGCTGCTTCATTCTTTTGGCATAGTACTTCAAACCAAACAAAGGATTCCAACAGCATCATTTTATTATTCCTTTTGCTGACAGTTCAGGTTCTTCATTCATATTTTGTATTTTCTTATTCGTAGAAAATTTTTCCTCTCAAAAACATAGCTTTAGAAATTTCCTGATACCAAAATATGTTGTTGTACTTATATTTTACAAACTCAAAGAGAAGGAAGAAAAATACCAGTATTTTTTTTTTTGACATTTCCTACAAAGCAAGTAACTCAAAAGAAATGCAGAAAATCAGAGACAGAATTCAGAAAGGCAACTTACAGGAATCAAATAATCATAACATCTGTGTTGATAAAAACTCAAAAAAAGTAAATGATGTAATTATCCAAAATGTTTAATTATGAGAAATAGAACACCATTTATGTAAAAGACATTTTCATATTATCGGCACTTTTGTTCCCCTCAACTAGTGTTTTTAAGGATCATGCCTTCAGAGCAGAGAGATATGCCAACGACAGAAATATTTAAGATTCCACAGAATTTTTGTTGATTTGTTGTTGGAGTTAACAATAAAACCATATCAAGTAATTTGAACTGGATAAGTTGGCTGAGGATAGATGTCAAGCAACATACATGACACAGCTCTTTAACGTTCTAGGAAAGTGGATGTCCCCAGCTGGATACAGCATTTCGACAGCATGTGTGCAAACATAGCTGTTTCATCCATGGTGAGTCATTTGCAACCACGAGTATACTCTGCAGGCAACACAAGAACCAGTGCATGATTGGATGAACCACAGGGAAGGCACTTTGGTGCTCAAATTTCAATATATTCTGTTTTTACATGTTTACATTTCATTTTTTTTTTTTTTTTCCTGAGGATACTCAGTTTAATATCTTCTATTTGAGGTGCCTTACAATTGTGTAAAATTCTTAGGTATTATTATGATTTTGTTTGTTTTTGTTTTGTTTTTATTTATTTATTTTTATTATGCTTTAAGTTCTGGGATACATGTGAAGAATGTGCAGGTTTGTTACATAGGTATACATGTGCCATGGTGGTTTGCTGCATCCATCAACCCGTCACCTACATTAGGTATTTCTTCTAATGCTATCCCTCCCCTAGCCCCCCGACCCCCCAACAGGGCCCAGTGTGATGTTACCCTCCCTGTGTCCAAGTATTCTCATTGTTCAACTCCCACTTATAAGTGAGAACATGCAGGGTTTGGTTTTCTGTTCTTGTGTTAGTTTGTTGAGAATGATGGTTTCCAGCTTCATCTGTGTCCCTGCAAAGGACATGAACTCATCCTTTTTTATGGCTGCATAGTATTTCCTGGTGTATATGTGCCACATTTTCCTTATCCAGCCTATCATTGATGGACATTTGGGTTGATTCCAAGTGTTTGCTATTGTGAATAGTGCTGCCATAAACATACGTGTGCATATGTCTTTATAGTAGAATGATTTATAATGCTTTGGATATATACCCAGTAATGAGATTGCTGGGTCAAATGGTATTTCTAGTTCTAGATCCTTGAGGAATTGCCACACTGTCTTCCACAATGGTTGAATTAATTTATACTCCCACCAACAGTGTAAAAGCATTCCTGTTTCTCCACATCCTCTCCAGCATCTGTTGTTTTCTGACTTTTTAATGATTGCCATTCTAACTGGCATGAGATGGTATCTCATTGTGGTTTTGATTTGCATTTCTCTAGTGACCGGTGGTGATGAACTTTTTTTCGTATATTTGTTGGCTGCATAAATGTCTTCTTTTGAGAAGTGTCTGTTCATATCCTTTGCCTACTTTTTGATGGGATTCTTTGTTTTTTTTTTTTCTTGTGAATTTGTTTAAGTTATATTTCAATATTTAAAGATATCTGAAGATATTTTAGATAAGACAGATCTGATGATATCAACATAAGATTTTATGAGACTAAGGGGAAGCAAACCAAAAAATTGTTTATCTCCAGAGAGGTACTATTTTAAATTTTAAATGAATTCAAAATGAGGGCTGGGTGCAGTGGCTCATGCCTGATATCCAGCACTTTGGGACGCCAGCCTCAAGAACTCCTGAGGTCAGGAGTTCAAGACCAGCCTGGCCAACATGGTGAAACCCTGTCTCTACTAAAAATACAAAAAAGTTAGCCAGGTGTGGTGGCAGGCGCCTGTCATCCCAGCTACTCAGGAGGCTGAGGTGAGAGGATCACTTGAACCTAAAGGCACAGGTTGCAGTGCACCGAGATGATGCCATTGTATTCCAGCCTGGGTGACAGAGTGAAACTCCATCTCAAAAAAAAAAAAAAAAAAAAAAAAAAAAAAAAAAAAAAAAAGAGTGCGTATGGGAGTCTTTCTCTATGCGTACTGAGGTTTGACACTTCTGTCCAAAGTACCATTGTAGAACCTTTAAAACCATATGAGAAACACCAAATTCTTTTCTCATGTTGTGTTAGTCTGTTCTGACACTACTAATAAAGACATACCCAAGACTGGTTTAATTGACTCACAGTTCAGCATGGCTGAGGAGACCTCAGGAAACTTACAGTCACAGCGAAAGGGGAAGCAAACACGTCCCTCTTTACATGGCGACAGCAAGGAGAAATGACAAGCAAAAGGGGGAAAAGCCCCTTAGAAAACCATCAGATCTCATGAGAACTCACTATCACGAGAACAGCATGAGGGTAACTGCCCCCATAGTTAAATTGCCTCCCACCAGGTCCCTCCCATGACGTGTGGAGATTATGGAAACTAAAATTCAAGATGAGATTTGGTTGGGGAAACAGCCAAACCATATCACATGTTATGAATAAAGATAATGTTTTTAAGAAAGGAACTTTTCTTAAAGAGAATAGTTTTATGTTCTAAGTCAGGGTCAGCAAACTGGCTCACGGGCCACATCTCGCCTCTTACCTGTTCTGGCATGGTCTGTGAACTAAGGATGATTTTCACGTTTTTAAATGGTTGAAAAAAAATCAAAAGAAGAAGAATATTTTATGACCCAATGAAGATGATGTAAAATTTTAATTTACGTTTCCATAAGTAAAGTTTTATTGGAACATGGTCACATTAGTTCATTTATGTATTGTCTGATGTATTGTCTGTTACATATGGCTACTTTTGTGCTTCTATGGCAGAATAGAGTTGTAACAGAGACTGTCTCACCTACAAAGCCTAAAATATTCACTATCTATCCCTTTACAGAAAAAATTTGCCAACTTCTGTTCTAAATTACTTATCTTCTGATTTTGATACAAGATTGCATAATGAAAAGTAAGTGTTTTATAGTTAAATGGGAATTTATGTTAAATTACTTTTGGACTAATATTATGAACAAATAATTATAATGGATTTAATTAAACCGTAGTATTATTTTCCATTGGCATTTGCATGGCATGAAATGGGTCCCCAAGAAGTATTTTTTGAAGAAATAGATAAATAAATTGACACATGAAGCTGAAGACTATGGGTACTAAAAGAATAATCCATTTTATCTACTTACTTTTTCTTCTGATTTAAATTCTATTTTTGAAAACTTGTTTAATTTAGTAATATTTGTCATATCTCTGAAGTAATCAGTTGCCATAAATTTGAAAATGATACAGTTGTGGAATCACAAACTGTATTTGTGTCTGATTTAATTCAGCTAAATGTGATCCTAATTAGATGCATGGTGTTCCAGCTTTTTGTGTTCCTCAGTTCATTTTTTGTGGTTTCTTTGTGCAGGCAGTATTAAACACATGCAAATCTCTACAATTATTCACACTGAGAGACAGAAGTGTCTGTGTTCTGTGATCATCCGTTTATACATTAAAAAACCTTATTTGTAGAGAATCAATAATTAGATGGCCTTGGAATATAAATCTGAGATTTCTGCTATACAGGGATTTCCTTCTGGTAGAGTCTTAAGTTCTGAGTTTGAGGTTTCCATGATTATTGATTATAATTATTTTTTAAGCTAATGACTCCTTTGGGGATTTATTTGAGACTGAAGTAAGTCCAACATGCAAAACTTCTAAGTTAGTAAACAAATAAATCTCCAGTCTCATCAAGCAAGTTATTTACTGGAAGCCTTGTAAATTAGAAGCATGATGCCCCACAATTCCATTAATAAAATCTCATTAGCATAATTTAATGTCACATATACAGTATTAGGTTTTAGAGCCAGAACCACAATTACTATGAGAGAGAGTTAACTGTATAAATCTTAATGGGAGAAACTTTCAAAACAATTTAGAACAGACAGGTATACCAGAAAAACTCCCCAAGGTAAATAATACTAAAATATTATTTAATTTATATTTATGTAATTATCAGCCAGATAATTGTGATTTATAAGATCATTTCAACAAAAAGGACAGCAACTATTGCTCATTTGTAAAATAGAATAATTCTATTAGAATGACATTAATACCATATTAATCTTTATTTACACAGTTTGATATAAAATCAAAATCGTACGCATGTTATTTATAAGCACGAAATCTATGGACGTGTAGAAAATTTTAGTAAGAGTTAGAAAGGAATTTAACAATTAAAAATTTTTAAGGATTTCTTAGTCCAAATTCGACATTTTTTCTCTACAAATGTATGAAACTTAATTGATACTACTGAGTATTTTAACTGACTTCTAATTGTGTTCAAAGGATGTATTACCTATGGGTTCTATAGTTACTGTTTTCTGTAGGTTTCTGTTCTAAGTCAGTGTATCTATAGGGATATAGACATAGATATAGATATTACTAAATATTTTTCTCATAAAACAGTAAATATCCTTACTTTTTCTTCTTATGGTTTTTAAAACGCATATAAATGATTGATCAATAAAATAGAATTGAGAGAAATATGTTACATAAAAGTACTTTCTCCAAAGTAAAGGAGAAAAATTGGAAATAATTACAACTATCGAATAACAATTTTGTAACAGTTTTGCATATAAGACTTTAAAGACATTGAAATATACCAATTTATAAATATAATTCATGCAACATGAAAGTATGTTATGCAACACAACAATATAACGAACTCTACCACTCAAATCAGGAATCGGAACACTACTAGTAGCCTTACCCTGGATCCCTTCACGAATAGTGATTATTTTGCATTTTGGCTTTATTTCTCCCATGCCTTTATTTTAAAATAGTTTTATGTCATATGTATATGTGTATATAAGTGTGTGTATTTGTGTGTGTGTGTGTGTGTATATATAGCCAAAAGTATGTTGCTTGATTTTGCTTATCTTTGAACTTTTTGTAATTTGTTTTTTTTCATCTTTGATGTTGTGACTATAGTTGATTAATTTTCTCTTAGTAAAACATTCCATGGTGTGAGTACACCACAAGTTATTTATCCATTTTTCTATTGTTGGACATTTGGACTGTTTCCAGTTTTCTTCCCAATTTTATATGTGCTGCCACGAATATTAATGTAAACATCTTCCTTTAAACATGTGCACAAGTTTTTCTAGGTATATAATGAAGAGCAGAGTTGCAAGACCATGGTTTATCCAAATGTTCAACTTGGATATTGAATATTTATGCTCAGTAACATAAATAACATAGTCAATTATCATATAATGGTAAATTGTTTTCAAACATGTTTGTGCCAGTTTACACTATCCCTGGCAATATTACACTTGATCCACATTCTCACTTAAATTTGTATTGGGTATTACTAGATTTTTTTTTTTTCTTAGACATGGTTTCACTCTGTTGCCCTGGCTGGAGTGCAGTAGTGGGATCTTTGCAACCTCCACTTCCTTGGCTCAAGTTCTCTCTCCTGTCTCAGTCTCTTGAATAGCTGGGAGTACAGGCATGCACCACCATATTGGGCTAAGGTTTTGTATTTTTTGTAGATACGGGTTTTTGCCATGTTACTCAGGCTGCTCCTGACCTCCTGGGCTCAAGTGATTCACCTACCTTGGCCTCCCAAAGCCCTGGAATTACAGGTGTAAACCACTGCACCCGGCCAGATTTCATAATTCGTGCTAAACTCTTGGGTGTAAAATGATCTCATTGTGGTCTTAATTTTCATTTGCTTGACTACTAATGAGAGTAATCATCTCTTCATGTTTTTATTACTATTACTTTTTTTTGTGTGTGAAATATCTTTTGTCTTGTCACACGTTTTGGTCAGTTTTTCCTCCCAGTTAGGTTGTCTTTTTTCCTGTTGATTTGTATTAAATTAATTTTCATAAAGTTCAATTTCCTAAAAATATAACAAAAAACACAAGCAAAATATTTTGAGCACAACTGTTTCAAAATGTTATTTGAATTCTCTAAAGCAGTACGTTTTACTTATTGAAATGGTCTCCAACAAGAAAATGTCTAACTGGTTAAATATTGGTTTAAAGGTAGATGACAGACTAAATCATATATATAGGTAGGTAGAAATATGTTTGTGTTTTTTCAGCCCCAAACTAAGAATGATCCTTTATCCTAAAGCCTTTAGATTCTAACATATTTACTATTGGAACAAGGGGAATACCAAACTTGGCTCTGACATGTGTATCTTATTTAAACATCATTTGTATTATACTTGTACTTTGAAAAGTCTTCCAATATCCATGGAACAAAAAAGTTCAGCATGATAACTACTTAAGCCATTACTACCATATCTGTAGATTTTTTTAAGCCTTTGTCAGTAGTATATCATTATGCCATTATCAGTATAACATACTGTCGATAAAAAGGTACTTAAATATCATTATACTAATTATTTTAATTATTTAAAACACAACTTTTAAAATCCCATTGTGTCCTAAAGTGATATTTCACAGTAAGAGATGAATGTATATTATATGAAGCATGAGCTTTCCCTGTTGTGTCTTTCATTCTTTCCCTTGTCTGTATCAGAAAAGGTCACAATCTGGAGATAATTATTCACTTCACCTTTTCTACCTGGTGAGATGGCTTGAATTCCCAAGATCTGTCCTTTTCAGGGCTTCATACTGGGATCTCAGGCCCCCATGCTAAACCTAATTTACTTATTGACTTCCTATATTTATAGTGGCATAACAATGGCCATGTGGATTCTGTGCTAAATATACTCTTAGGTTGTTGCTTCCTATATAAAAAAGCACTCAGTCCTAAGGGTACCATCAGACCAGTGCTCCCCAGGTGGTGTGAAAGTTTATCTGAAATCCAGTTTCTGAAGAATAAGTAAACTTTATATGGGAGGACTTCCCTGAAGTGCTTGCTTCTCTGTACCATCTAATATAAGCAGAATTTCTGAAAATTGCATTCAGCTAGGGTTGCTGTGAAGATTTAATAACAGCACCTGATATATAGGAAGTTTTCGTTAAATGTTACCAGTGAGGAAAATGATGTTGATTTTGTGTTGTTAGAAATATTGACACATTTGGCATCATCCATGTTTTGCTATTAATTCATAAGACTACCTCATTAAACCTTTATTTTGAATGTACAAACATTTCTCATTTGTAGTCTTTGGAGGCCTACTTTTACACGTGTTTTATTTCCATAATTACCTAAAGCTAATTTGACAGGTACTTTGTCTCATTTTTTTCTACTATAGTATCTAGAAACGTGCTTTACATAGTGTTCAATAAATGTTTGATTAAATTAATACATGGTTACCAGGGCATCTGCATATTATAACCACAGATTAAGAAATGTAGATACAGAACATGTATTCATTTGAACTTCAAAGTAAGAATCCAAATAATAAAGCTGTTATCAAGGTGGCTAGTGGTTCTGGGGCTCTGGTATAATCACTCTGTCTGGTTTGCTATCACCAAATTTTCAATAGGGAGCTTGATCCGAGAACACATGCAAAAGCAGATCACCTTCAGCTCCCTCTACAGGGGTTCAAGAGTCCATTTTCAGCAATTCAGAAAATAGATTGAGAAACATATGTTTAGGGGAAAGCAAAATGGTGTTTTCTCACCTGCGAAAGGTAGTTGCTGGTCATACATTTTAGGTCTTGTATGGCATCTCACTAAATCTGTACTACTTTGAAATTATAGAACATATTTTCTTCCTGGAAGAGAGAAATTATCTTCTTTATCCCCATGCCTTATCATTACTGAACATAACAATTACAAAATGTATAAAAACACTGTCTCTTTGGTCTCCTTCTTTAGCTATTTATTTTCTAGAGAAGAATAAGAATAAATAAAGCAGAGCTTCTTTCAAAATTACAATTTCTTCTGTAATCACAGTTTCAGAAAAAAAGAGAGAAGAGGGTGAAGAGTAGGAGAAAGGAGAGAGAGAGGGAAGGAGATAGAGAATAGCACAGGGTTTTAAATGAATTTAATTATTCTCCTTTGCCAAGGTTTCTTGCTATAAGTCATCTAAGGTCAATTTTCTTCCAACATCAGTTTTAACAAAGAGAAGTGAACAAGAAAGCTAACAATAATGGAAAATGATGTTAGCCTTTGCCAGAGCTTTCATTTCAGCAGGATATTGAGTATTAAAATGCTTTGGCTTGGAGAATCTTGGATGTTGCTTCCAAGTCTTTTTTTTTGGAGATGGAGTCTTGCTCTGATGCCAGGCTAGAATGCAGTGGCATGATCTCTGCTCACTGCAACCTGCGCCTCCCGGGTTCCAGTGATTCCCTTGCCTCAGCCTCCCAAGTAACTGGGACTACAGGTGTGTGCCACCACGCCCAGCTAATTTTTTTTTTTTTGTATTTTGGTAAAGATGGGGTTTCACCATGTTGACCAGGATGGTCTCGATCTCCTGACCTCGTGATCCGCCCCCCTTGGCCTCCCAAAGTGCTAGGATTACAGGCATGAGCTACTGCATCCCGCCACAACTCTTGATTCCTGCCTCCACTGTACTTTGGTCCTGTTTTCCATTCCAGAACTAGGTTTGTTTTGCATGCTGGACTTCAACTCTGTTTCTATTCAAATCCAGACCTGCTTTGCTTTCTCAGTTTCTGGCTCAAGTTCCAAGCAAAATTCTGTCTGGATAGATCAGAGATTCAAATGATCGGGGGCCATTTGCAAGCAGCTGTGCTGTTGCACTTGGGGTTTTGGTAGGCTCTTTCACTATCAAACAAAATATAGAAGCCTAATTTTTAGAAACAGTTTTTACTTTTAGCCATGAAATGCATGAACATAGTACATGAGGTCCAGTAATACTTATGGCTTATATTACCAACCACCAGGGTGACTTCCCTTAGTCTTGTTTCCATCAGACAACAACTGTGATCTCATTTTAATTAAATTTATTGTTTTTATTTACATTATCATGACTTAATAATTAATGTCGTTTGCAGAACCAAGCAGAAGAGTATGATGTCTTTTGTTCTTATGCCTCTTATACACGCTGTCGTAGATCTATTCCTACCCTAGTTCTTTTTACTTTTGGTCTGTGCCACAGAATTAGTACACTTTAGTTCCAAATTATTTATTATATTATTTATTTTATAAAATAAAATAGCTCAGTCAGAATTTTAATCAATATTCACTTAATTTCCCTGAATATAATTTTTTTCTTACCTGTAAACTTACGTAATATTCTCTTGACCTCGTGATCCGCCCCCCTCGGCCTCCGAAAATGCTAGGATTACAGGCGTGAGCTACTGCGTCTGGCCACAACTCTTGATTCCTGCCTCCATTGTACTTTGGTCCTGTCCTAAAAATACTCTTTTATTCACTAACTACTTCAAGGTATTTTGAGTAGGAAGTGTGTTGGATTTTTCTTGTGTGTGCCTTAGAACAATGTGCTAAGCATACAAAAAGTATTCAGTAAGCACCTTAATTGATATAACTGAATTTGCAGTTTTTCTTACTGTTCTTTCTATGTATGTATGTATGTATATGTATGTATGTATGTTGAGACAGAGCCCACTCTTGTCAGTCAGGTTGGACTGCAGTGGCATGATCATGGCTCACTGCAGCCTCAGTCTCCCCCGGCTCTGGTGATCCTCCCACTTCAGCCTGCCGAGCAGCTGGGACTATAGGTGTGTGCCCCCACGCCCGACCAATTTCCCTATTTTATGTAGAGATGGGGTGTTGCCATGTTGCCCAGGCTGCCCTCAAACTCCTGGGCTCAAGTGATCCACCCTCCTCGGCTTTCCAAAGTGCTAAGATTACAGGCATGAACCACCACGCCTGGCCTTATTATTATTTTTAAATTGATAAGTTCACAAATGTATAGCATTCAAAAATATTTCTCTCTGCCTCTCTAATCTTGACATGTATTTACCAAAGGAACATATAATCTGTGCATTATTTGTTTGTAAAGTACAAAAGGAGTTCTAAACTGATATAAAATAGTGGTTCTCAAACTTTTTGATGTCAGAAGTATTTTACATTCTTAAAATTTATTGAGCACCCCAAAGATTTACTTTACAAAATTCTGGAAAATACAAACATACACAAGCACAGCATTCTGTCAACTGATAGCATGATGATATCATATGTCGCTTAGCCTCTGGAACGCTTCACTGTAGCTTTAGATAGTAAGAGTGAAAAAGTCAAATAACAGCTTAGTTCTGTTATAAAAACAGTTTTGTTGTTGCAGAACTCAAAGGGTCTTGGTGTCTCCAGGGCTTCCCAGCAACACTTTAGGAATTTCTGTATAAATATGAAGTGGTAATAATAATAAATATTTTCAGAACAGCTTAAAGTCTGCAATGTAGTTTCACAAGTGCTTTCTCTTTGATTTCCCCCATAACACTGTGAGATTAATTAATATAGTCATGATAATATTACATAAGTTTACAGACAAGAAAAAATTATATTCAAGGAAATTGAGTGATTGTCTCAGGGAGACTCAACTAATAAAATTCACTCAGATCTTTTAATTTTAGAGCTTGTGATTTTTCCATCATATTGTATTTCCCCTTAAAAAATTTCTGTAAAACAAGGTTAATTGAGTTAAATCTAGTTCTGTCACAGCCTCTGGAGCTGAGGCGGATTTGAATTAGAACTGATGTCTCCATTTAGATTATGAGTGATCTCGTGAACTCTAATGTGGTCCTGGGTGACACCTGAAAGTTGAATTTGGTTCAAGGTTAACCTGAAGATGGGGGGAGACTTCTTTAGATGGATCTTAGGTAGTTTGGGAATACACCTATCATGAACCTATATAATTCTGCTGCAGAATTTACCCGGACTCTTAGGCACAAATGGTTGACAACTGAGCTATACCACTCAGAGTCACTGGATACTTGAATAGACTTGCCATATCTTTCCTGGGCTGAACTGTTGCCCCTAACACTAGACTGAAATGGCCAACAGCCAGGAGCTAAAGTATCAAATACTATATGCCTGGGAGCTGCCCCTAGTGTATTTATTTCTTTTGAGGACTGCACTTTCTATACTGTATTTAAGTTTTAACCTTTGGGCAAATCAAAATGACAGCACCTGTACACCCTGTACATCAAAAGAGACCTGGTCAGAGGTCATTCTTTTTCTCTGTTGCTGCTCAGGGCTTTGATTCTTCAAGTATTAAACATGAAGACAATATGGATCACAGGTATAAGGGACACAAATATGTGCTGGGTAAGAAACTATAAATAACAATGTTAAATGTTCTTTGAAATGAATGAAAAGGAAGGATGAATTTATAGAGGTGGTATAAAACACTCCTTGACAGTCTTCACTCTGCAGCACACTGAACTAGTTAGAAGAAATATAGTAAATGCTTTATTGAAATACAAAAATGGTAGTATCTTCTAAACTATATCTTTGATGTTTCACTTATCTGCTAAAA
>NW_012099954.1:672504-700961 GCF_000951045.1 Mandrillus leucophaeus
ACCTTTTAAAGACAAGAAAAATACTTAATTCCTCTTTACTTCCATTCTTGTGCCTTTTTGTTTGTGTACTAATTCTTTATCTTGTATTTATGTGTGGGTTTTTTTTTTTTTTTTTTTTTCCTGAGTGCAGGCATCACCTCTTGCTGATAGAATGTTTTACTTCTGATACAGTATATTACCTCTCTATGTTAAGGTATACGAAGATACATGTTAAAACAGATCAAGATAAATGCTTTAAGGTATATCCTCAGAAAAATATTTTGTGACTTATGTATTAGTCCGTTTTCATGCTGCTGATAACAAAAAAAGGTTTAATTGGATTTACAGTTCCACATGGCTGGGGAAGCCTCAGAATCATGGTGGGAGGTGAAAGGCACTTCTTACATGGTAGTGGCAAGAGAAAATGAGAATGATACAAAAGTGGAAACCGCTGATAAACTCATCAGATCTCATGAGACTTATTCACTATCATGAGAATAGCACAGGAGAGACCAGCCCCCATGATTCAGTTACCTCCCCCTGGGTCCCTCCCACAACACGTGGGAATTCTGGGAGCTACAATTCAAGTTGAGATTTGGGTAGGGATACAGCCAAACCATATCAACTTACTTGTTGGCAGAATGATTAGGATGAGGCCTCGTGCTTAGCCTGCCAACATAGCACTCATTTCTTAGCAGAACAAAGTACCATAAGTTGGGCTCCTGATAGAAAGCCTGTTGAGTTTTGCCATTTAATAAAATAGAGTACACAGTGTAATTTGTACAATGTCAAACTTCAAAGAACAATTTATAACAATAATGTTTCTATTTATAGTGTGCCACTAAGGAAGGGACAATAAAATGTCAAGTGTGACAGTGTCTACTGATTGATATTAAGGTCAGAAGGGGGGAATATTTCTGTTCTCAGCATTTTACAGTCAGTTGACACAACAGAGGGCAGAATACAATCAACTTTACATTCTTTTCAAAATTCAAGGCTTTGAAAAGGATAGTATTCTAGATGTTATATTTACCCAAGGGAAGCTGGAGTGTAAAAACAGAAACAATTGAAACTGCATGTTTCTAGTTTTTTTTTTTTTTTTTTTTTTTTCTGTTAGCCTCAAGAAAAATTCTGATAAATGCGGTACAGTCACAGGTTTTTATTCATGCTGTATTGTAACCATATATTTGGATATGTTATCTGTTCATTTCAAATACTACACCCACGTTTTCTGGTGACATAGATGGGGTCATAGTAGATGAATGGTAAGCCATATGATTTGTAGAACTGATGAAGGGGTGAAAGAAAGTATAGCCATCCCAGGTGACACAAGAAGATACTCAGCTCAGATGCCTCATCTTGGAATATGAATTAGCATGGTTCACTGGTAACAAAGAATGGTTATGCTGATCATATGAACAATCTGATATGTGTCAGCTACATCTCTTTGTAATAAAATAACACAGAGCTAAGTATAGAAATAAGTCATTCTCTTGCCACTGTGTGGGATTAAATGCTCAACTTTGTGTATGCATTTATTACCTTCTAGAATCTTCACATGTTGCTAAAATCATAGAATTTCTGAAAGTGTATTTCCACTCACATCCTCTGACAGGGTGTTGCTTTCAAAAAGCAAAGCAGTGTTTGGTTGAGCTCAGTACAGTGGGCCAGGTACTGATGGGTACCAATCAGAGCTTGAAATTTAGAACTAGGGACTTTCCTAAGTGCAGTGCAGTGAGATCATCTTGTCTAGGAGGTAGGAGATGAAATGTTTTAATGCTAGCTTGTGTAGAAGACATTACTTTTATTACCATCTAGGGACCATCCAGAGGCATATTGAAATATCATCACCTCTCACCCACACATAGGAGTGACTTTGCCCATGGAATAGCTATTGTTGAAGCTAACTCATGGGAATAAAAACACTGAACTCCTTCAAAAGCAGCCACACACTATAGGAAACCAGACACCTACCCAGAGAACTCAAGTGGCATGGAAAAGCTTCAGCAGTCTCCATATAGAGCCTAAGAGGCTAAGAACTATTCATTCTTTCACTAGTAGTTATTGAGCTCCAACTCTCTGCCAGGGGGTGGACCATACAAGACAGACATAACTCCTGTGCACACAGAGCATATATTATGACCACATAATTTTGTGAATACAGTTTTCTTAAATGCAATAAAGGAGGAAGAGTACAAAGTGTTCTGCAAGTCTGCAGTACAGGAAATTGACTTGACCTAGTTTGGAGTGGGGTTTGGAGCAGAAAAATTCCCTTGAGGCAGTGACATTTAAGTTGCAAACATGAGTATGACTAGAAATTAGACTGAAATGGGGGTGGGAAGAAGGAGCAAGTGTTTCAGAGAGAGGGAATCAGACTGTGAAAGTTTGAGAGGAGCATAGTAATACTCTGAATCTGTAAGAATGCTAGTTGGGCTTGGAGTTGGATTAGGCTAAATCCTTTTTTTTTTTTTTTTTTTTTAGTGTTCTGGTCAAGGGAGATTTTTTTCTTTTTTTCTGAAGAAAGAATAACATACCAGAATTACTAATATTATTCTAATAAAATTATATATTCACAGCTCCCTAGAGTATAAAGCTAAAGACTTTGTCTCTCTAACTTTGTTATTTCTAATTGTTACTGTTTTCATCAATCCCAGTTTGATAATTGTTAATATAATTGTATGACTTTTTAAGTTTCTGAAATGTTTTTAACCTGTTTTACATATATCATTTCATCCAGTTCTCATAATATGAACAAGAATCACAGTGTCCAGGATCCCTGTCTGGGGGATGGAGGACATTGGCACAAACCTCACAGTTTTGTATTAGACCAATTCTAATGTTTACAATGAAAGTCAGATGATGGATGTTAACAAAAAAACATGTTTGATTTATCAATCTAACTATGGGAAGTTTCTTTTTCTTATTTCTAGGAAGTTATAAACCAACCATACCAATGAAATCATCTTTTTTTCATTGAATAGCATTACATAGATCTTTTAAGAAATATTTATTCATTACTTTTTCGTAGATGCTACTAAGAGACAGAATCATCTAAGGGACAGAGGTAGAATGTGAGAAAATTGATCTTTCTTGGAGGAAGGCAGATAGACTGGATGACCACTTAAGATTTCTTTAGCTGTGTGTTTCAGTGGCTTAAGAATTCTTCTATTTAAAGAAATATGAACTGGTTTGCGTATCATTGTGCATGATTTAGTATTGATGTGGCTTATACAGGGATGATTTAATATTGTTAATGTACTAACAGAGTATATTAATCAACTAATAGTATTTAAAGAGATAGTATATGAAAAATTAAGCAGAATGAAAAGCAAAGCATGGAAGAATCTACTTTAGCCATGTCCCTTATGATGTATTATGGCCTTGTTTGATACATGGGCATAATAAAGCATTGCCATTCAATTAGAGTAAGTTAACTTTAAAATTAATATTGTGCCTATGCTTGATTCAATTTAAAGGGGTGAAGAAAGGGAAGAGAATTTTGAACCATTCACTATGCATTAGCTCCAGTGACAGAATATAAATCATAGTAAGTCATGGGCTTCTGCCCAGTTCTGATCTCTGTGTGGTGCATGTCAATGTCAAACTTAAAAAATGTGCACTTTGGTTAGAGCGGCATGCATTTGGTAATTGGACAGAAGTGAGTGGAATGAATCGGAGGTTAAAGTCTAGCCCTTTGGAAATGTTTTGACACTTTACCCAGGAGCTTGCATTTATTAATAGTAATGGTTCCTAAATTTTTATTTTGACTGGCTTTCTGATTATATTGAAAGACTCAGAAGGAGTGATGAAATAAATGCATTAGTGAAAAGTAGTAAAAAATTACCTTTGACATCTCTAACACATGGACCAAGTCCAGATGGTTGATAAAAACGCGTAAATCAATCGACACGAATATCCCCTTAAATCTTGTCTTTCATGTCCAATATTTAATTCTTCCCATTCCTAATATGAAGATAGGAATTCCATTATCACTAAGAAAATCCACTCTGGGCATCCAAGTCGATATTTTTAAAAATTCACTCATTATTAACTAATGAATAGATCAAATTAGGGAAATAACTTGTGTATGTGTTAGTGTATGTGTAGGGGGAATACTCAACTAAAGAGGAGAAAGAGAAATTAAAATGTAAGTGCTTACTGTGTGCCAAGTACTTTGTTAGACACTTTTTCTAGTTTATAAATAACTAGTAAATGTGTTTGTCTGAAAGTATTTGACATTGTGTAATACATATGTACTATCATATTTTTACATTGGTAATGTGATCCTACAAGACTAATTAGCTAAGATACTACCATGTTGGTCAACATTTTTTGTCGGGGGTTGGATCAGGGCAAAACAATATCGTCTGAGCATTAAAAAGATGCATCATATCACTACAACTTGTTCTTGCTGCTTCTGTAGTAAAAGGCACTGTAAGGGAAAGGACATTTGTCTATGCTGTATATGTACATGACCCATGTACAATGCATATTGCACAAACATATACTAGCAGTTTAGTGAAAGTCTGATCCTGAAGCATTAACACTTGTTAACATTTTTATTTACTTTATTAAATTTAATATTCTTAATTCTTTTTGGCTTTTTGTATGTGGAATCACCAAAACAGACGAGTTTTTGGCAAAAACTTTGAGAAAAATAAGTAAATTCATTCAATGAGTAGGATTGGGAAGCCATTTTGCATGAAGCTTATGTTGAGAATGGATCTGAATAGAAATCTAAATTTCTGCAAATAGAAATTTGATGGGACCACTGGGAAGTAAGTAGCAAAGTGGGGAAAGAAATGGAGGATTTGTATTAGTTTAGTGGAATGGAGGCTGGACAGTGAGTTTGTATCAGTACAGAAATGGGAAGAAAAAATGAAAGTAGGCCTTTAGATTCAAGAGAAAGTTGCAGAGAAAAAGTCCAGAAGATGAATAGGAGAGAGAGAAGAAAAGACTCAGTTCAAGTTGTCACTTATTTTCAGGTTAGGTATTCATTTTCATGACTCAAAGATATAATAGCTTCCAAATCTTCATCAGTGGCCAAGTTGGAGTTACACCAATTAGAAATACAGTAATCTGGAATAGGTCAAAATGAGTGTTGCTGGTGCTTGGAGACAGTTCAGATATGCATCCCTAATAAATTCTGAAATAGGAATATAGGGTGACTCTTCTAAGAGTACAATTTAATAAGTTAGAACAGAGATAGATAAGGTCAGCTTTCGGATAAAATGACCCCAGAGTCAGTAGGGTCTATAGTAACTGGATTGAACATTAACATATTTGAAAATGGAATATGCATTGGTCAGCATTGCAAACATAGAAAAAGATGAGTTGAATTCATTCAGCCAAACAAATATATATTGAATGCCTTCTGGGTGCCAGAGGCTATAGTGATGAACAAGACAGGCAATATCCCTGATCCCTCAGAGGTCTTATAGTCGTAGAGGCCAGTGATGGCATGATGTGGCTGAGCATTGTCCAGGAGAGAGGCTGCGGGTGATACTATTCTCCATTGCCCAGAACACCTCTCCTTTGAAGACAGAGACAGTAGGCATTTTTGCCTATTATTACAGACTTAAATCATCTCACAAATGCCCTTTTTTTCTGAGACCATGCTAACTCTACAAGTTTCTGATCATAATTTGGATTCTTCGATGTGTCTGCCTATTGAGAAAGAATATCAGAGTCAAGCAAATATGAGGGCTTTGGTTCTGGTGATGTTTACATTTTTCTTTTAAAATATGGCCATTAGTATTCTGTGTGTTACATCAGTCTACTGTGGGTATATCCCTAAGGGCTGAACCCCTTCTTTGACTTCTGCCAAAGTCAGATTTTTGAGTCTTGAAGGCTGGGAGCCAGATCCTATACTATCATAACTTTCTTGAGAAATAGCCAGCTGGGCTCATTGGTGACACTCAAAATCTGTGTTAGCTGTTCTTGTTTTGACTTAAAATTTCTGAAAGGATGGCTGGGTGCAGTGCCTCACGCCTGTAATCCCAGCAGTTTGGGAGGCCAAGGCAGGCAGATCACAAGGTCATGAGATCAAGACCATCCTGGCTAACATGGTGAAACTTTGTCTCTACTAAAAATACAAAAAATTAGCCGGGCGTGGTGGCGGGCGCCTACAGTTCCAGCTACTCCGGAGGCTGAGGCAGGAGAATGGTGTGAACCTAGGAGGTGGAGCTTGCAGTGAACCGAGATCGCATCACTGTACTCCAGCCTGGGGGACAGAGTGAGACTCCATCTCAAAAAAAAAAAAATTCTGAAAGGAGTAGGTCTTATTCAGTTTCTCCAAGTAATATTGAACATATATCTGAGAGATACTGCTTTCAAAGGAGTGATAGAATAGATACGTTTATCTTTTCTTGTTTCCTTATAGTGGTTCCCTCGTGTCATTTCTTGATCTCATGGCAGATGTCTCTTGCCTCAGGTATGTCTGGCAAAGGGCCAGCTCATAATCTTATGGGATGTCTTTCAACTGTTCAGGGTATGGAGCAGTCTCATGATATGTTAATTTGCTTTTGACATCTGGTTCTTATCCATCTGCTTAGAAGTCTGCTGTTATTATTTGATTACCAACAAAGCCAACCTCAGACTATCTTAAAAAAAAAAAAAAGTCAACCTGAACTTATTTCCACTTTTCTGAAGTGATCTGAAGTAGAACAACAGCTAATTATTCTTTAACAAACTAGCAACCTCTGTGCTTTGCAACCTCAGCCTTTTCTTGGTATCAGCATTTTTCTTTTTTTATTTTTTAAAAAACAATTATTCCATGAAAATACTTGAATAGATTTCTGGCAGGTGATCTTTGCCCTTTGCAGATCCCTGTACTGTTTTGATTTTCATGCCTTAAATGGTATGCCACAATGAACTTGCTTGAAGAAATTAATAGTAACACTCTACTTTTAACACTTTTCTGTAAGATGGTGAAAATACTTGGGTATATGTGGAAGTTTAGTTACTTACTTTTTTTAAAAAAATAGTGATATAGTAGGGTGTCTAAAGCTTTAAAACTTTTTGTTTTGTTTTTCAAACTTTTGGTTTAGCAGTACAACCTTGTTTTCAGATAAAATATAAATAACCTGATATAATAAAGTGATAAAACTAGAAATATTCTAGATGAAGCCTGAATGCGTCAGCAAATTGGGTGGAGTCCTGGCTTAGAACTGCATAAACCATGACTTCAACATCTAAAGTTTAGAATTTCAATATCAAATGCTACTAATGAGGAGGATCATGGGAAATAAACAGAATAAGAAACAGAATATTATTTTGCCATATGTAGATGGAGGAACACTTTGAGAAGCCCACCAAAACAAGTGGGATATTAGTAAAAAGGCTAAAATGAGCCTAGAAGCTATAGCAAATTGGTAGCTGAGCAAGCCATGTGGTGGTGGGGGCATTAAGAATGATGACCTGATATTGCTTTAATGGGAATGCTAGTTACAGATTGCAGAGGAACAGTAATACCAGACTAAAAAAAGCCTTTGGGGGTACTTCAAATTGTATTAAAATTAGAATGATTCTTTTTGAGCAAAGGAATCAGACATAGCAGGACTCCAAAAATAATGACAAAGTTTAATACAATTCATTTATCCTCTATAATGGGCTAGACATGGTTCTAGGTATGTTTATATTATGTAGTGTACTGAAAGTAATGCTGAAGCTAAAAACTAAAAATATGGGTTATTAATATGCCCCATAAACGTGCCAGATGGGAATCACTAGCATTCTGTTATTTATTAATATGTGGGACAGTGATACAAAGTGACATTATATATATAAAAGAATTGAGATTTATTCTTTTCATTTGGAATACTGGTCTTTTTTTATGGACAGTACTAGCAGAGAGTTTGGAATATATATAGATATCTATGTATGCAGAGACCAATAAATTCCATTAAACATCCTAATTGTCTCTCAGATTTACTGCACACGTTAATGCCTAATACTTCATATCATGGGAATATTTAATGCCAGGTTCATTCTATTTTTAGCTAAAGCTTACTCATTGCCAAGTGATGATATGTTTTCACCCATAAAATATAATGCTTCATGATACTTTGCTCATATTGTGCTTATTCTCTTTTGTCTATAACATCCCCCAAAGCAAAACTCCTCTGCCTCTTAAATTTTCCTCAAGTTACTGCTTTAATTCATTTCTCATCATCTCCATAAAACTTCTAGAAATAATAGTTTCTATCACTCAGTATTTACTTCTCAATGCACTGCAGATTTTCTTCTGCATCTCCGGTGCTTAATAAAAGTACTCACTTTAGAGCCGTTATTGGTGACCTGCTAAACACCAGGTCTGGAGTGTCTTTGCAGCCTCTGTGCTACTGCTCATCCAACCATCAGTTTGGTGCTTGTCTTGGTCCATGGCAGTATTTTGCTGTAATAAATTATGACACACTGGGCGGATTATAAACAATAGAAATTTATTTCTCACAGTTCTGGTGGTGTGAAGTTCAAGGTCAAGGTGCCTGCAGATTCAGTGCCTGTTGAGGACCATCTTCTGGTTCCTAGAAGGTGTCTTCTTGCTGCATCCTTACATAGTAAAAGGAAAAGGCAGCTCTCTGGGGACTCTTTTAGACGAGCACTAATCCCATTCAGGAGAACTCTGAATTAGATTCCAAAGGCTCCACCTCCTAATCCCACCAAATTAGAGATTAGATTTCAACATATGAATATGTTGAACATATGCTTAATGCATATGTTATTATATGTATAATACATATGCTTAAACATATTCATATGTTGAAACCTAATCAACATAATAGGTTGGTGATGGTGCCTTGAAGTGTGACACAAACACTGAGGTATGGCAGTGCTATTTGCCTTGATGTCACTCTCCTGATCTGCTCTTTCTCCTTCTTTGGCTACTTGCAGTCTCTTTCATGGACTCTCCTTCCTCTGTCCATTAATGTTCCCTGAATGTGGGTCCAAATCTTCAGTCTTTATAGTTTTTGCCTTAGTTTGGGACTCATCACCTCTCACCTGGTTTACTGCAGGGGACTCCTGATATCCTTATAGCTTGTTGGGCATAAGCCTCTCCCACCTGTTCCACATCATACTACATACTGTGGGAAGAGCAGCTGTCCATTAAAACAAGGCTGGTCTTTCACTAGATTACTTAAAACATCCATTGCCCAATGGATCAGCTGAAAAAACTTCTTGCATGGCATGCAAACCCCTTCAGAGACCAGCTGTCATTTTCTGTTTCTGTCTTACGTTCTTCTACTCTCCTCCCTACACCAGACGGAATGGCTGCCTCTGCACTTGTGTTCCTGAGCTGTCCTCCTCTCTCTGTCTAGCAATATCTAAGGTGTTAATCCCTGCCTGCCTTTTTCTTTTCAATACAGCAAGGGTAACTGTAATGTCTATATTAAGGGAAGATTGTTATGGTCAAAGGAAATAGGGCCTATGTAACTGCTTTATTTTCTACAAGCCTCATAAACTGATCTATACACTTTCATGTGGTTCTTGTTATTAGATCACTTTGAGGTGGGCTTGAGGGAATTTGTGGAGGATACTCAGGAAACCCATAAAGATAATTAAAAGTTTAAAAATTAGAATAATGAAGAATGGGAAAAGGAACAATTATTCAGCCAGGAGAAGAAAAAGCCTGAAGGGAGATATAAGAAAGAAAAATTATTTCCTAGAGGATAGACTTAGACTATCCTCCATTAATAGTGAGAAGAAAGCACAGCAAAGCATGTAGGATTTATGCTTGCTGTAAGGAACATTTCCCACATTAAGGGAATCGGCTATCTTGAATAGTTTATTCATTAAACTCCCCAAATCTGTTCATCTATAGATCAAAAAAGATATATTTTCTTCTGTCTAACCCATGTAGGTATGAAGAGGCCTGAATGTGGAGAAGTGAGTTAGGTGATTTCTTGCAGTTCTTTTTTTTCCCCTCAGTAAGTCATTCTTTCATTCTCTCTCTCTCTCTACCTCTATCCATCTCTCTAAATGTCTGTCTCTGGCTTTCTTTCTCTTTGTCTCTGTAATACTATTTCTGCCTCTCCTTTTTCTTCCATTTGTTCTCTTACCTTTCTCTCACCATTTCTGAATACTTTTTCATTTGAGCTCCTATCCTCCAAGCCCTAATATACAGTACAAACAAAAGGTTTCAGAAATAGTACAAACACCACTATTCTACTTTTTTTTTTTTTTTTTTTTGGTCTTAGGTTCCTTGTATTTTTTGGTTGGCATTGTAAATATTTTGGATAAGCGGATGATATAGTTTGGTTGTGTCCCCACCCAAATCTCATCTTAAAGTATAGTTTCCATAATCTCCACTTGTTGTGGGAGGGACCCGGTGGGAGATAATTGAGTCATGGGGATGGTTACCTCCATGCTGTTCTTTTGATAGTGAGTGACTTCTCATGAGATCTGATGGTTTTATAAGGAGATTTTTTCCCTCCTTTGCTCTGTACTTTTCCTTGTCACTGCCATGTGAAGAAGGACATGTTTGCTTCCCCTTCTGCCATGATTGTAAGTTTCCTGAGGCCTCCCCAGCCCTGCTGAACTGGATGTCAATTAAACCTCTTTCCTTTATAAACTACCCAGTCCTGGGTATGTCTTTATTAGCAGTGTGAGAATAGACTAATACAAAGGAAAATTTTTATTTTATAGAGTTAAGGAGAGAGGCATTTTTATGATCACTTGCTTTATATTATTTTATGAGGTCTTCTTTCTTCTGCACATTTCTCAGCATAACTCCATATCTTTTTTTTTAGAGGAATTTTTCCTGTAACTTATGGACAACACATTTTGCCAGTTAACTATTAAGGTCCTTCATTACATGATATTGTAATGAAGTCTGAGGGAAGAAGTTGTTAATCAGTACCATTACTCTGGGGAGCAAGAAGCACCACAGAATGCCCTGCTGAACTTTGAGGTATATCTTTGTAGGTTCAATTTCTAACCATTGCGTTTAGTAGGTTGTACATGTTTCCTATGTTATCTTTCTACTTATGTGTGTAATTCCTGACTTTCTTTTGATGATGTTGGTGGCAATCTGTCTCTCATTAACTTTGCTTCATATTTCTCCTCTATTATTTTTTCAGTTCTTCTCATTCCTTTTTAATGTTTAGCCTTTTGGGGGCAGATTTCATCATTTACTGTGATTGGCTTCTCATGGATGCAGTCCTGTTACTTGGCATGCTGATGGATCCCAGCACCTGCTACTGGAATCCACACAACTATGAGGTGACAAATGTTAAACCTGTATTCTTTGTGGGAAAGTCATATGGCTGAATCAGTACCATCATTTTTCTTTTCTCTTGAGCAGCTACAATATCTCATCTTTGACTTTTTATCTAGTCTTCACTAGATTTTCCCCTCAAGCACTTTTAAAACATATAGATAATTGAATTTTGTTCCTGTTTTTTTCTCACTAACTTTCATGTCATAGTTGAAGAGAACGATGTAATGTTCACTATCGCAATTTAATTGTGAACCAAGAAACCCCTGAATTAAAACTTTACAGTATAAACTCTAATAAGAAGAGTGAAATTGGCACTTCTGGAAAGCAAGAGAGAGGAGCAGTGGTCATTATAAGCAAGATATGGAGTTAACAGTTTGTAAATGATCACTCGTTACTACTATTTCAACAGCTGCTGTTAAATGGAAGCTATCCTGGAAAACGTATTTGGAACTGAGTGTAAATATTGTTGCTATAAAGTAGAATGATTAATTAGTATATTAACTATAACAGGAATATAAGGTCATTTAAATTATAGCTTTGGGTTTCCTCCCTCCCTTCATCTCTCCATTCTTCTTTTTTCTCTCTCCATTCCTCCTTCCTTTTATTTTTTTAACAAATATCTTCAGCATACACAATCTGATCAATCAAAATTATATCAGGCTTAAATATTTCAGTCAACTGGTAATTAGGATTTTTTTTTTTCTGTCATAAATATTTATTGAGCACCTACCATTGGCTTGCTTGGTGAGTTAGTAAATTACCTTATTTATTTAAACGTATTTAAGTCCCACAAAGGCCCTGTGACTGGTATTATTGTCTCCATTTTTCCTTAACTTATTTTCCTTCTCCAACACTTTTCCTTTTTGTGACTCTGAGTTCTGACCTATATACTTTTTCTTCTGTCTGAAGAACAACTTTTAACATTTCTTGCAAGGCAGGTCTACTGGCAACAAATTCCCTCAATTTTTGTTCGTCTGTGAATGTCTTTATTCTCATTCACTTTTGAAGAATAACTTTGCAGGGTACAGAATTCTAGATTGGTGTTATTTTTTCTCTCGCAATGCTTTTAACATTTCACTCCACTCTCTTCTTGCTGTATGGCTTCTCAGGAGAAGTTAGATGTAATTCTTATCTTTACACCTCTGTAGGTAGGGTAATTTTTTCCTCTGGGTTCTTTCAAGATTTTTAAAAAATGTGTTTTCTGTAGTCTGAATATGATATGCTTAAGTGTAGCTTTTTGGCATTGATCCTGCTTTGTGTTTTCTGAGCTTCCTGGATCTGTGGTTTGGTGTCTGACATTAATTTGGGAAAATTCTCCATCATTGTTGCTTCATATATTTCTTCTGTTCCTTTCTCTCTTTCTCTTTCTGGTAGTCCCACTAAGCTTACATTATACCTTTTATAGCTGCTCCATAGATTTTGGATGTTCTGTTCGATTTTTTTTCCAGTCTTTTTTCCCTTTGATTTTCAATATGGTAAGTTTCTATTGACATAGCCTCAAGGCCAGAGAGTCTTGCCTCAGGTGTTCCTAGTTTACTAAGGAGCTTATCACAGGGAGTCTTTATTTCTGTTACACTGTTTTTGATCTCTAGAATTTTAAAATTATTTCTATCTCTCTGCTTACATTACACATTCATTCTTGCATGTTGTCTATTTTCTCTATTAGAATCTTTAGCATATTAATCAGAGTTCTTAAAGAAAATTTCTGGTTTGATAATTCCAACATTCCTGCCATATTTGGCTCTGATTCTGATGCTTTTTCATTTCTTCAAAGTGTGTTTTTTTGCTTTTTAATATACCTGGTAATCATGCATTGGATAAGAGAAACTGCAGTAAATCGACCTTTACTAATGTGGTGGTAAGGTGTGGGAAGAGTGGAAATGTTCTATAGTCCTATGGTTAGGTCTCAGTGTTTTTAGCCCTTGGACTGTGAACTTGAAAAGTGCTTTTTAGTCTCCTTTACCAACCTCCTGGCCCCTGGGTGGGACAGGATGGGTGGAGGGGTCTAGAGTTGGGTATTTGCCTTCCCTGGGTCAGATAGGCTCTGATCAAATCCCAATAAGGTTAGGCATCATAAAATAGTTTCTCTTGAGGGCAGGTCTCGTGAAGAGCAGAGTGCTCTGTCATATTCCAAAAGGAGTGTTTTCCCCTGCTGAAAGTATAAGGGCATTTTAAAGCAATTTTCACTCTGAGACCCTGGTAAAGTTTCAGAAAGTAAAACTTCTAAATTTTGGGACTTTCCTATTACTTGGTCCCTGTGGAGATTTTAACTCTCAGATGTGTCCACACTGAGCCTCTAGCAATTTATCAATTACAGTTCAGGTTTTTCTGTCCTGGCACTGGTTCCCTTAGAGGTTTCTACTTAACGGTTTCTTCTCTATTAAGTTGCAATTTTCTGTATTCACCTGTCTGTCTGTCCAGTTTTGGGGGCAGCTGCTTGCACTTCTCTGACAAATCCAAGAAAAGTTGTTGATTTCTTGGCTTGTTCACCTTTGTTTACTTGCTGTTAGGATGGCATAATGACTTCCCAGCTCCAGTCTGAAAGAGGAGCTTGGTGAACCGAAAACCTTGTCTATTATTTCTATTTAAATATATGAAAGCAGGCACAGTTTTCAACAAGGCTGAGTAACTTGCTTGAGGTCACACACAAATATAAGGGATGGAATCTAAAGTTCTAAAAAACTGAACTCCAATTAAAAAATATATTTTAGCTGTTACAGTTGGTCTTTTGCTTTGAGTGACAATTACATATTGTTGTTACTTTGAATGACAGCTATATATCTGGGTGCCTATTGGTACAAACAGCATTAAGTTTCAGTTAAACAGGAGAAATAAATTTTTGAGATCTATTGCACAGTATAGTAACTATATTTAACGAAAATGTATTGTATACATGAATTCATAACATCACTTTCTACTCCATAAATGTATACAAATATAATTTGTCAATTTTTAATAAAAAATTAAACAAAATTACATATCTGGGAGCATACATTTGAATCATGGGAAAATTCTTCTATAGATTACATAATCTGAATTAATAATTGATACCACAGAGTTACAGATATTGAGTGTTTCACATGTGGAATAAAAAATGAATTCCAATTATAGTGAATAGTACATTGAACATTTCTTATCTCATTTTTGAGCTTAGTTTCTTTCATGGAAATATATACATATATTTCCTATGTAAAACAGTTTATAAAGTACTTTATTATTTTTGAATCTCTTTTCTCTTTTATTGCTATTATACTACTAACATTGCATTCATAAGAGGTCATCCTTCAGATGGCAGTCAGGATGAATGATTATTTGGCTGTCCATCAGTAAAGTTGATGATGGTATAATTTTAAAAACAAACAACAATACTCAACTTACTAGGGGTCAGGTACAAAGTTTAAGTGCTTTATAATAAATTATCTCACTTAGTTCTTAAAATAACCTTATATATAAACTGTCACCAATTTCTACTGTAAAACTAAGAAAATTGAAATTAAAAATTAACTTTCTCTTATTTCCCAGGGTTGGTAAGATGTGGGGCAAGGATTTGAACCTAGCCTCCTTGGCTCCAGGGCTCACAGTGTTAAAAATAACTCCATGTGTATTTGTCCAATTAACACATTCCCTTTTAAGAAACATTTATTTGTGACCAGCGTCAAAAGGGGGGAAAAATTAGCCTCAGGTTTACCTTATCTACTTTTTTAGAAGAGAAATAAAAATTCGCTTAGAACCTAGACTCTTCTTGCTTTACTGCACAGTGGTTTGGGAGCATTGTCACATTCAATTAAAGACTCATTCACTGTGTCACTGTATTTTAATGTGAGTTGACATGGAGATATGAAACATAATTTTAATATTAAAAATTAACATATAGTAGTGAAGGGTAAACAGCACAGACTGAATTTTTAATTTTTCAACTATTTCTAATGAAGAATATTTATCACCTTCCAATTATGAATTTACATAACATTTCTTCCACAAGAAACATTATTTTACTCCTTTCATGATCATTTTGAAATGTACAATTTTCAAATCAACTTTTCGGAAAACAACTTTGTTTTCTTTGTGGACAGATGGCAAGAATTATATCCACAAAACTTTTTGTTTTCATATTCTGGAAAAGTAGTATGCAGTCATTGTGGAATAGGGCTTTTAAAAGTTGTTCATGTCCTGCACTGAACCAATTGAACAACACAGCAAAAGAGCCACCAGTGTCTGACCTGGCTTCTACAGACCAAATAAACCCTTTGTATGTTTGTTTATTTTCATCTGTAACTTTGTTTGCTTATTTTTCATTCTGACTCTTTTTGTAAAATGAGTAAAATCTTCTCAACAGTTTATACTTTCACAGATCTGTTGACATTTGATGAGCACATCCACTAAATTGAATTTAAAAGGGATAGTTTACTTCATCTGTTTCTTTACCTGTTCCACTAATCATTTGTACCAAATTTAAATAAGTTTAAATTTTTATTTTAAAGAAAAATGACAACTTTTTACTCCTTTATATCCATCTTGTGCCTGTTCATAATGGCAACCAGCAATGAGTGAATGGCTATGGAAATAAAACTATTTTATAACTAGATCTACAGTAAAATTAAGGCACTTGCCTCTGCAGTTAGGACTGTATTTTAGCTTGGTATTGGACGAATGGTAAAACTCAGGAGTACTGAACCCAGATCTCAAGAGAACCTTTTTCTGTACCGCTCTGGGACGGCTGAGGAAATGCCTAAATCAAGCCTTCCATCTGCTTGGCCAAAGAAAGATTTTCACACCCATTCTAGTTTGCTCAGTAGCCTCTGAAAAAGTAATTTATTGTCTCTGTGCTTTGTTTTCTCCATCTAGTCAGTGAGGTTAATCATACTTACCACCAACCTCCATCAAGACAAACTTCTGAGAGAAAAGAATCTCACTGAGCATCAGGGATGCTGAAAAGTCACCACATAAGTATTAGTAGAAGTAGAAGGAGTGAGGGTGGGAGAACACATTATTCTTCTGTGCATTTAGCTAATAGAACAAACACTACTGTTTCCTATAAAAATGCTACTACTTCCACATTTCCTGTATGTGGACTCTATTCTAGACATTCTAGTTTGGTGGTTTTTTTTTTTTTTAAAGTTACAGGCTATGAATAAAATATCTCTTTAGTTTTAAATCCAATTTACTGTAGAATATCTTGAAAAACTTAATTATGAATGAATTTTCAGAAAAAGACTGTAAATCATATATAATTTTTTATCTTTAAGAGCTGTATACATGAACTATTTCAGGATTGGCAAATATGTAGCATATGCATCATCTGTTCCTCCTTCTGCATACATGGCAGACATTGCCAATCCTTTAAGATCCTCTATTGAATAAAGACGGAGCTGCAGAATTCTCTGCAGTGTGTTTCAGGAAGCTATGACCAACCTATCAGAGTTGAGGATGAGTCAAAACCGTCTATGCCATTCCTGATCAACTCTGACTTTCTTATTTGCAGATAAAGAATCTAAGACTCAAATATTATAGGTTTTTTATTTTTTTTATTTTTTATTTTTTTTACTGAAGTCATATAACTTGTTATTTTTGCTATTATTTGAACGAAAAACCAGATGTGCATGTTCCCACCATAGTTTTATTTTGTGACATCAGGCTGTTTCTACAATTTTCAAGCCTGTTTGCATTCATCATTGTCATATTTTTCATATTCTTCCTGATTGATCGACTCATTCATTTACTCTTTGATTAAGTAGCATTTATGGAACAGCTACTATGTGTACTATGCCTGGGCTAGTGACTCTGCACTCAAGAAACTTAGAGTCAAGTAGAGAAATCAAGTCTTTACAAAACTAGCCCTCATACATGATAAAGTGCCTTCTGGATCAATTTCATCTACTAGAAACACGATTGTGTTTTTCTCATTGCTTAAGCCTATGTTGCCTAGTCATTGGTGTATCTGTCCCTTTCCAGCCAAGCTTCACATTAAAATAAGTGGCTACAGTTATGGTCTTTATCTCCTTTCTTCCTCTATATGACCCAACTGACTGCACATTAGTATTTTTCTCTTCTCAATCACTGAAAATGTTCTTGCTGAAGTCAATAATCATCTACATGTTAAATTTAACAGATATATTTCAATTCTTAATTATCTCACTTTATTTGAGCATTTCACGCTGCCAATCATTTCATTTCTTGAATTTCTTATTATATTATGTTTTCTTGTATTCTTTGTTATATCGCTTTACAATACTCTCCTACTTTGTTCTTATTTCTCTGAAGCTGCCTTCTGTTTAAACAGCGTGGGTTCTTTTTCTTCTTCCAATTCCTTTGAGGTTGGTTTTGCAGGGATTATGGCCTCAATTTCCTTTTCTTCTCTCTGTGGAATTTCACCTACTATTAAAACTACAAACTGCAAACTGCACTTCTAGCCTGAGTATTCTTGTATCTTTCTCTCAATCTCAGATTGTGGCCTCAATTGCCTTTTCTTCTCTCTGTGGAATTTCACCTACTTTTAAAACTACAAACTGCAAACTGCACTTCTAGCCTGAATATTCTTGTATCTTTCTCTCGATCCCAGTGCAGACTAGTATATCAACTACTTACTGGGCATGTCCTTGTGTTCCACAGGCATGTAAAACTCAACTTTTCCAAAATTGAATGTATCTCCTCTCTTCAAACCTTCCTCACTTCCTGTATTTGCTAATTTGGTGCATGGCAGCACCACTGGTTCACCAATTGTTGAAGCAGAGATACTGAATTTCTTTTAACCCCATCCTTTTTCTTACCACCTCATCCTACAAATTCTATCGGTTCTCATCCCTTAAAAGACTTTAACTGTGTCCCCACCTCTTCATCACTGCTGCTTGTTCGTTAGTCAGGCCCTTGCCTTTCCTTGACCCTCTGCAGTAGCTTACTAACTGATCTAATTTCATCTCATCGTAACCTTATGAATCTCCATGTTGTTGTCAGCTGAGTGTTAATAAAACACAAACTGTATTTTTGTTTTGGCATCCAAGCTTAGAATCATTGAAAACTCCCTTTAGATTCTGGAGTAAACTCTCTTCCTTGTACTTGGCTCTTGAGGATCAGTTCCCGCCTACATTTCTATTTTTTGTCACTCATCACTCTAACCCCCTAGTTTTCCATCAGCTAACCCCTTAATTTTGACTTCAGTTTCAGCATATTTTAAGTGTCTTGAGTTCATCATCATCTCTCTTGCCTCCTTATTTTTGTATGTATTGTTTCTTCTACCTGAAATGTTCCCACCTCTCTTTTCTTAGCTATATCGACTCATCTTTTAAATGTCGATTCTGATTCCATTTGCACATGGACGCTTTACCTAATCCATAACATACTGGGTTTTTTTTTTTCTTTGATTGTAGCATTTTCTTCAAGGTGTTGCAGTTGTCCTCTTTGATCTTTAGCTATTGCAGTGCCTTTCACTATTTGCAGGATATATTGGTTGAATCAGTTGCATCATGATTCATCTTGTCCCTAGAGTCTGCCCATTCTGTCCTGGGGCTCTGGACATGCCCTTGGCACAGTTCCTCTGCTTGGGTTTGTCTCTGCATTGGCTCATGGTGAGCAATATGCAATAGCTTGATCCTGAAGTCGTCAGGGGTTTTGAGAATGAAACTAGGCCGTGTCTTGTTTTTGACCGGTGAGGGAGAAAGAAATAAAGTAATTCTAGAACAACCTACCCCTTACTTTAGAGCTTCTCTTTTATATCATCTGTATTTGGCATGGAAACCATCTGTGTTTTTGTCTTTGTGGTCAACCATTATTGTTTGTTTGGCCATGATATATGTCAGAATGATATTATTTGACTCTCCTTTAAGTACCTCCTGCTTCTTTGAGTAAGGAGATCCTACCAGTAAAATTCCTTTCTGTATCTTTGTGTTACCAATTTATTGAGATATATGGACTATCAGTTGTTTTGTTTGTAAATAATTTTATTTTTGTAAATTATGATCTATTTACCTAATTATCTATTAATATCATCTCTCTAAATCTTCTGCCGCATTTTATCCTGATACATATCTTGACATCTTTATTAAAAAAAAGTACAGAAAATATACTGGAAGGAAATTGTAGCAGTTGTTCTGAGTGATGGAATATCAGGTGACGTTTTCCTTCCAATCTTTAATGCCTTTTATAGATGAACGAAAATTTTAAACTTTCCTGGTTAAAAAGCTTTTTAAAAGAAGAAAGAAATAAGTAAAAGGCAAATATGCTAATGGGGAATAATATAATTTTATGTTGAGGCCAACCCCTTTCTCATTGAGTAATGATTCAAATTTGATTTGAAGAGAATGACATGTATTTAACCAAAATAATTCTATTAGGTACCTGCATTAACTATGGTTTAGAAGAGGTAGAAATCCATTTCAGCTTTAGAAAGCAGGGGAAAGGTGGAAAGAAGGGGAAGTGATACTGGAGCTTTATTTTAAAAAAGAAGCAAGGGTCGACTGCTGAAAATGATAAAGGAAGGTATTCCGAACATAGGGAACAGCAATTGTACAATAACCTCAGAGATATAACATAGCAAGGGCAGCTCAGAATGGCTGGATATTACTATGTTTATGAGATGACAAGAAGTAGAGAGATTGTATGTCATGTTATTGGCTGATGCCTAAAACTTTAGTAGGAATTGGTGAAAGCAAGAATTTTTGTGTGTGTATTTTTGATGAGCTCTTCAAGTATTACACGGTATCTTATTTTATTAAAATCAATACACATTGCAATTTTTCTTTACCTCTACTTTTCATGCAGAGGTATTTTTTCACTTCTTTAAACTTAATGCAGTTTATTTTTTATAACACCCTTTAATCAATGAAATCCTGTTACCCTTCGTCACAAGTGGGTTTATTTGCATCTGTGGATTTAAAACACATTTCTTGCATTTTACTTTCCAGTTCTCAGGTGTCATTCGGGAATACGATGCAGCCATTAGTTAACAGACTTCCCCCCAGTTCCTAAATAACCTAAAGTAATATTAAACTGTATTTTAGCTAATCTGTACTCATAATTCAAGTTTTACTGTTTTTTTTTTTTTCAGAAAGCTGACTCCAAAGTGAACAAAAGTAGTTTGTGTGGAATTATTTTTACTTATGCTCCACTTTGAATGCAATGTGTGCCAAGAACATCACCTTATGATGACAGCTTGTTGCAGCCAGAAGATCTCTAATTTAAATAAATTCTGGTTGTGTTAATCACCAAAGATACAATTATGTCATCATATGCTGTCTGCGTTTTAAATAAATGATTCTGAAACAGACTGTTCTTTGATAGTTTCATCATTTTTTCTTGAGCTTGCAGAGGAAATTTATGTAGTGGAAAGCTGACCACCTCAGCACACTCTAGATGCCTCCTGATGGCAGGAAGCTCACGGTTCTTCTTAATGAGATTGACTATTAATCTAGTGAACACTCAACTGAATGAATAAATGCAGCCATTTGTTGGAAGTCAGGAGAGTGTAAATGTTTTGTTTTCATGAGCTGCAGTCTTGATCATTCCTATCTATCCAAAGGTACTTGCTTATGTCATTTTAGCGCTTATGATTCTTACAGTGCTCATGATTCCTATTGCATAGTCTGCTTTCCAGTGGTCCTTTGTAGTGACTTCTGAGACCCTTTGTGGCTCAGTGTGGTGGCTCACACCCCAAATTGTCTTCCCGACTACCTGGGGCTGTGTGTAGAAGCTTTAGCCATGTCAGTGACTCCCCAGTCTGACCGTGTGTTAGCATCACCGGGAGGTTTAAAAAAAAGACTGATGCATTTGCTTTTCATCAGCTTAAGTGAGTCAGAACCTCTTAGGAAGCAGGCTAGGCAATAGTGCCTCTTTAAAGTGTCTCAGGTGAATCTAATATGTAACCAGGGTTGAGAATGAGTAGAACATGGATCAGGACTGAGAGGTCTGTGGGACATGCTCACCGTGGGCAGTGGTGAAGGATGCTCAGGAGTCTGGGAAGTAGTATCTTGGAGAAGTGGCAAAGAAAAATCCAGACAGGCTTTTAAAAGAAGTCACTTAAAGTCAGTAGAATGGGAACTTTAGGCCTTGAAGAGAGAGAAAACTCAAAGGAGAGGATAGAGATGGGGCCTGGAGCAGCACCTGGGCAATTGTCTGGTACCCATGAAGATGTGTGCCCAGAGAAGGTAAAATCATACTGTGAAGAGGAAATGACAGAAGAAAGGGATGATTTACCTACGCTGACAAAAAAAAAAAAAAAAAAAAAAAAAAAAAAAAAAAAAAAACCTTCAAATTAGTAGGAATTACCATTTTCCCAATGACTGTCTTCTATTCTTAATTTTGGGTGCTGCTGATTTGCATGTGTATTGTTAGGCCAACTAAGGTCACTGAAAATTTATCAAAGCAACGTTAATTAAAAGAGTGCTGTCTGCCTGTTTTTTTTCCTGCATTGTATACTCATAGCTTGACTGTAATAATAAGATAAAGTTCACCACGTACAGACATGAGTATTTATCTGGAGGCCTCCCGTAGGCTTATTCTTCTGCCCATTTTAAGCTCTTCCAGCATGGCCTTGCTCACAGCTGCAGGAGCTGGGTAAAAAGGTAGCCATGTATATAACCAGAGGGCCTGCTTTTCAGCTCAGGAGTTGCTACTGGCTTCCCCTGTGCCTGCCTGTAGACATTGTCTGATTTTTTACCCTGGTGTACATATTTCTAGTAAATTTCCTCCCTAGATTTGGTGGTTTGACTTTTTCTATTGGCTGAGCAGCTCTAGCTTGGCCTCACTTGTCTGCTGACCCTTAGATGCGGGATCACAGTTCAGATTCTGATTGCTCAGGACCCTTTCCTGATTTCTGGGTGTTGGGACACAGACATTTAGTAACAACCATAGTCAAGAGGTCCTACTGTGTGTTCCCCATCCCCTTCATCTGTGGAGGCCACCTGTTCACAAGTAATGAGTCATTTCAATTAAGGATTTTATGAAGATGCCTGTATTAGTCCATTTTCATGCTGCTGATAAAGACATACCCAAGACTGGGCAATTTACAAAAAAAAGAGGTTTATTGGACTTACAGTTCTGTGTGGCTGGAAGGGCCCCACTATCATGGGAGAAGGTGAGAGGCACATATCACATGGTGGTAGACAAGAGAAGACAGCTTGTGCAGGGAAACTCTTGTTTTTAAAACCATCAGATCTCATGAGACTTAGTCACTATTATGAGAACAGCAGGGGAAAGGCCTGTCCCCCATGATTCAATTACCTCTCACTGGGTCCCTCCCACAACACATGGGAATTATGGGAGTACAAGGTGAGATTTTGTGGGAGGAATCACAGAGCCAAACCATATCAATGTCTAAAAGTATCTTTTTGAGTACGAGTAAATCTAAAATCTGTAATAAATACGGTTAACCATTGAACAACATGGGGTTTTCTTTTTGTATTTCTCATAGGCTGATGACTGTATAATATGTGGTGCACTAGTTGCAGTATTTGGCTCTATTCAAGGAATAGTCTATTTTTAATGGGAAAAAAATAGGTCATTTGGTAAAAATATCCAACATAAACATGACTTCTATTCTCAAGAGGAATTTAAAGTGAATACTTTGTGGTTTTAGAGGAACACTTTTTAGGTTGGACATGCATGTAATTTACCTGTTGACTGCAGCTGTTAACATGGAAGCAGAACATTGATGCTTCATAGCACAAATAATTCTAGTGTAGGAACTTCAAAAAGGAGCCAGAAGAAAAAGCCATATAGTTCTGTGTTGCAACAAAACTCATGGATTAAGGCACAGGTATGAACTCATGGAAACTGAGTTAAAACTTCAGAAATATTGTGAAATCCCACAGTTTAAATGATAAAATATTCAGGTATGCATAAATCTGTTGACTTCTCAATGATAATATTGATGAGAAGCACCGTTTCTACTTGATGAGGTAACTAGGGAAAGTGGAGGCAATGTTACAGGATTTCTGTGTTGAATTCTAAAATCAGGATCATAGAGATTTTAAAATATTGTGTCATATGTTGATAGGTGTATTTTTGGATGTAAAAACAATTGTATCTTTAAATGTAAATTATTAATATGATTTCTATGATAGTTTTATGTATCAATTTGGCTAGGCTCTAGTACCCAGTTATTTAATCAAATACAAATCTAGGTGGTGTTGTGAAGGTATTTTGTAGATATAGTTGACATCTCCAATAAAATGACTCAGTAAGGCCAGTCGCGGTGGCTCACGCTTGTTATCCCAGAACCTTGGGAGACCAAGGGGGACAGATCACCTGAGGCCTAGAGTTTCAGACCAGCCTGAACAACATGGAGAAACCTTGTCTGTACTAAAAATACAAAATTAGCTGAATGTGGTGGTTCATGCCTGTAATTCCAGCTACTCGGGAGGCTGAGGCAGGAGAATTGCTTGAACATGGGAGACTGAGGTTGTGATGAGCTGAGATCGCGCCATTGCACTCCAGCCTGGGCAACAAGAGCAAAACTCTGTCTCAAAAAAAAAAAGACTAAGTAAAGTAGTTTCTTCTTGATAATGTGGGTGGGCCTTACCCAATCTGTTGAAAGGCTGCAGAAGCAAAAATTGATGTTTCCCAGAGAAAGAAGAAATTCTTCCTGAATGTTTTCAATATCAGCTTCTTCCTAAGAAATTCCAACCTGGTTGCCAGATCCACAGTTGCATAAGCCGTTCCTTGAAATAAGTCTCTATTTATGTCTATGCCTATGTCTGTCTGTCTGTCTATCTACTTCATCATCTGCTGGTTCTGTTTCTCTGGAGAACTCTGACTGATACTGTTTCCTAAATGGAAAGCCTTTTAAAGATATGAAATAAATAATATTAGGTAGATGTTGGGATAGAGGTTTATGCTTCTAATGTTCCCATTTCAGTTCTCATTTCAAGCTTTGCTAAGGCTGTGCAAAGCCTCCTGGGACATATCCTCTGCCTCTCCAGCCTGCCTGCCTGCCACACCGGGCATTCCAGCAGCAGCCCTGAGCTGCCCTCTCCACTCCTCTCATGCCCTCCTGCTTCCGGCTTTCTCTTCCTTTGTCTGTCTGTTTTCTTCTACTTCAAACACTTTTGCCCTCCTCTGCCCTTCTCTGTAAAGCCTTCTCTTCTCTCTGCCGCCTTCTCTTCACACCAGAAGAATTAGGCTTCTCTCATCCCCGCTTCCCCCTTCATGCACAACATTTTACACAGAGGGCTCTGTTGAATTGTTTGCAAGTCTTTTTTCATTGGCTAAATGGTAATGAGTATGTCTTATTCATCTTGGTATTCCCAGCACCTAGCACAGTTCCTGGCATCTAGGAGGTGTTCAATCAGTATTGTTGAAAGAATGAATAAATAGCTGACCCTCTCCTTCAGGGATAAGCAGCTGTCTTTAAGTTTCATTGCTGACTGGCTGGGAGGCATCCTAAGTGGCTATTCTTTCAGGGCTGGGTATGCTCCTAAGCTTCTTGTTCCTGAATTGCTTGAAGAGAAATTCCCAGGCAAACAGACCTTTAATTACCACCAAAGGCCTATGCTTTCATTATTTGTGAGGGATTATGTGTATGCCCAGCAGATTTAAGCTGATTGTATAGAAATCTCTGGCATCATATATTGGTGGCATGAATGCTTTGCAAAATGAGTATAAATTTGGGCTGACATATTTTAACCTTTTAATTAATGTCTTGAAGTCTTACCTGCATTCATTAGCAAGGAATCCAATATCCGTTTTGAAGTTATTCCCACCCAGTCAACCTTAAACTTGATGCCTTACCCAGTCCTATGTAGGGTCACTAGGGTCTGTGTTTTTCAAATACCAGCTATAGAAAAAGCTGTGCCATTCTGATTATTCTTCTACTTTACCTGTGTCTTACTGTTAGTCTGCTACATGGTGTCATTGTTGAAGCTTGCTCCTGCATAGTTCCACAGACTTCTGTCTACTCAGCATGAGTGTCGTCCCTGGCCCAGACCCTGCATGGGCCACAGCGCTGTTTCTAACCCCAGAATGGTGAGTTCAGAAGAGCTTTCATCAGTAATACTGGGGGCTGAAAACAGCTCTCCTACACATGCCCTTCAGTGAGCAGCCCAAGTCAGCAGTGTGGCCATCCACTTTCCCCACAATTTTTGTTTGGAGACGTCTCATCATTCTTCTGTAGCGCTGGGCCTTTGTCAGGTCCTCCACAATAAGCCTCTGTGCTTCCCATCTTGAGGAACAGATCTCCTCTTTTCCTCCCTGGTGATCAGCTTTGCATGTCAGTGTCTTGCAGAGCTTTACTAGAGTCACAGAAGTTTTATTACACTCTTTCCCATTCCCCTTCCTCAGTAACTTTCTTGTCTTAACCCAGAGAACTACAAGGAAATTACCCAAGTGATTCCTCATGGAACCCAGGGAATATTTGCTTCGAGGTGACTTCCTGCCTCCCTGTCTTGAAATAAATGAAGCAGATATAAATTTTTATGGGTCTTTCAAATGGCACTAAATTGAATCTTTACCTTATCAGGCATTATGTACGTAAAATGGTAGCCTTTTCATTCAGCTATACCATCACTTTCCCATTAAGAGATATCAAGAAGCATGGTCAGTTAGAATGCAGAAAGATATTTAAACTGTAGCAACTTATGGAAGAAACTTAACAATCTAGTTTACAAATGTGAATTGTTCACAGACTTTAAAATATAGGCTAAATTATGTGGTGGCACTCATTACAATGCCCTTCACTACATTATTAATTTTCAGCTTCATCGTTTATTAGTTTTTACCTTGCCCTTGTTCTAGCCAGGATATTTCACTAGAGTCACAGAAGTTTTGCACAGCCTCGATCATAAATTTTCAGGAATCTTCATTCTTCTACCTCCCTTGGTGGCACCATCTGACCCAAAATCAAAATAATTTTCTCCCAAAGCTATGTTGATCTTTTACTATCCCAGTGTTTCTCCCTTAAAAAAATAGCTACCATTTGTTGAACCTTTACTGTACTAATGGTTCTTTATATTTTTGGTAATTTTTAAAATGTGGAAATAATCTAACTACATATAAGTGAAGGCTGATAGCACACAGGTATGTCTTAATTATTGCAGAGTAAATTTTTTTTTTAATTTATTTTTTATTATTATTATACTTTAAGTTCTAGGGTACATGTGCATAACGTGCAGGTTTGTTACATATGTATACTTGTGCCATGTTGGTGTGCTGCACCCATCAACTCGTCAGCACCCATCAACTCGTCATTTACATCAGGTATAACTCCCAATGCAATCCCTCCCCTCTCCCCCCTCCCCATGATAGGCCCCGGTGTGTGATGTTCCCCTTCCCGAGTCCAAGTGATCTCATTGTTCAGTTTCCACCTATGAGTGAGAACATGCGGTGTTTGGTTTTCTGTTCTTGTGATAGTTGGCTAAGAATGATGGTTTCCAGAGTAAATTTTTATAAAATATTAAGTGAACACTCATGTTGCTCATGTTATTGTCACTGATGTCAAATGAAGGAGTATTGTCAGGATCCCAGAAGCTGCCCTCTGGCTGTCCTAGTGATAAACCTCTCCCTTCCCTCCAAAGTAACAACTATCTCAGGTTTTAGGCCCTTTGCTTTCTTACTTTGCTAAATAGTTTTACCACTTTTATGACTCTCTAACACCATAGTTTAGTTTTGGCTGTTTGTGAGTTTTATATATTTGTAATTATGTAATGTTTCTGGTGAGGGTTTGACTTCTTTTCTGTGACAGTTTCTGAGATCTATCCCGGCTTCAATTAGTAGTTGTTTTCATTGTTGAGTAGTCTTCATTGTAGGACTCTACTATAATGTTTATCCGTTCTTCCATTGATAGGCATTTGGTTAGTTTTCCATTCCAGATTATTATAAATAATGATGCTATAAACATTCCTGTACCTTTCTCTTGGTACCCATGTGCACATCTAGGCCTGGATTTTCTTGTGGGAAAGTTTCTAATTATAAATAGAATTTTGTGAATAGTTACAGATCTACTTTTTATTCCTTTGTACATTTTGGTAATTTGTAAATTTTTTTTTCTAGAAACTTATCGATTTCACCTAAATTTTCATTTTTAGCTCGCATATTATTTTTAAAAATGAGCTGATTATTTGTTTAATCTCTGAAGAATCTATAGCAGTGTCCCTCTTTCATTTCTGACATTGATTTCTGACATTGTGCTTTTTCTGTGTATTTTGATCAGTCTTGCCCACTGATTAATTTTACGTCTTCTCATAAGACTAGCTGTGTTGGTCTATTGTATAAGTCCTTTTTTCTTTACTACTTATTTAATTGAAGTCTTTTAAAAACTTATGTATTTCCTCTTTGTGGTTAATTTTGCTGTTTCTTCTCTAATTCCTTGACAAGGATTCTTAATCATTCAGTTTTAGTATTTCTTATTTTCCAGTATAATTATTCAAAATTAAAAGTTTAAGCATGGTGTTAGCTATTTCTCACAGTGCTTTCATTATTATCCCGTTCAAAATATTTACTCTGCCTTATTGAGGTTTCTATTTTAACTCCTGTTATTTGGTAGTGTCTCTCTTAGTTTCCAATTATCTGAGTTCTCAAATTATGTGTTACTGATGTATAGTTTTGTTATAATATTGACAAAGAATATCCTATGTATGATTTAGTCATTTTAATTTTTTTGAGACTTGTTTATGGCCCTGCTTATGATCAATATTTCTAAATGTTCTCTGTTGCATTAAAAGAATGTGCATTCTGTAGTTGTGGGGTGAGGTTTTCTCTATATATCCATTAGGCAGAGTTTACTAATCTTATTGAAATCCTTTATATCCTTACTAGTTTTTGTCTGCTTGTTCCATTGATTATTGAGAAAAATATATTATTTCACATTTTCTATGGGAATTTATTTTTCCTTAATGTTTTGTCAATTTAATTTATATATTTTGATAGCACACTGTATCTTCCTGATAAGTTGATCCTTTTATCATTAATAAGAATCTGTCTTAATTTATAATAATAGTATTCATCTTTAAAATTGATGTTAATATAGCTATACCAAATTTCATTTTGTTGCTATTTGCATGTTATCTTTTCCTACTATTTTCAACCTTTATGTAGCCTTAGTTTTAGGTATTTTTATAGCAGCATATAATTGAATTTTTACTTTGCAGGTCTGAAAAATATCTTTATTCTGTTCTCACTTTTTCTGTTTTCTGCATTGTCAGTTTTGTTCTTTGTTTTTATTTCATTTTGAGCTTTTTATTTTCCTTGTTAGAGATTTTCTTCAAATATACGATAATACCTGAAGTCTATCCATATTTAAGGCTGAACAATAACAGGATGACTGGAAAGTCTCTGT
>NW_012099955.1:0-1245 GCF_000951045.1 Mandrillus leucophaeus
GATCCAAAAATTCCACTTCTGGGTATATACCCAAAAGAATTAAAAGCAGAGTCTTGAAAAGATATTTGTATATCATATTCATAGCAGCATTGTTCACAATAGCCAAAAGGTGGAAGCAACTCAAGTATTCACCCATGCAAAACGTAGTACAGTATATATATACAATGGAATATTATTCAGCCTGCAAGAAGAATGAAATGCTGACACCTGCTACCATATACATGGACCTTGAGGACATTATACTAAGTGAAATAAGTCAGTCATAAAAGACAAATACTGTATGAATCCACTTCTATGAAGTACCAAGAGTAATCAAATTTATAGAAACAATAAATAGACGGTGGTTGCCAGAGGCTGGAGGGAGGAGAAAGTAGGGAATTGCTTTAATGGACATAGAGTTTTAGATTTGCAAAATGAGAGAGTTCTGGAGTTTGGTGCAGAACAGTGTGAATATACTTTACACTACTGAACCATACACTTAAAAAACAGTTGAGATGGTAAATTTTATGTTATGTGTATTTTACCTTTTTTTTTTTTTGAGACTGTCTTGTTCTGTTGCACAGGCTGGAGTGCAATGGCACCATCTTGGCTCACTGCAACCTCTGCCTCCCTGGTTCAAGCAATTCTTGTGCCTCAGCCTCCTGGAGTAACTGGAACTACAGGCACATGCCAACACAGCAGGCTAATTTTTGTATTTTCGGTAGAGACAAGGTTTCACCACATTGGCCGGGCTGGTCTCGAACTCCTAACCTCAAATGATCCACCTGCCTCGGCCTCCCAAGGTGCTGGGATTACAGGCATGAGCCACCATGCCTGGCCCCTTACCATATTTTTGGTTTTTTAAAGACTTCAGAATGGGTACACAAAACACTGGAAAGTACCAGGCCATTCCTGAGGGTCTGCAGAGCAGTTGCTTTTTCTTGAGCCAGGTAAATTTAACAGTAGGGAACTGAATTTCCACAAAAGATAGAAGTGGTTCTAGGGAGCTGACGCTGACCAAGGCTAAGCATATCTGATACAATCTTAGAAAGACTGGTTCCTTTATAACAGCATATGTGAGAGTTACGTATGGGATTCTTGCTACTAATTTCCTCCTAGCTGGGCATCAGTTTCAGGAACTCTGCAAAAATACTTTGAGATTAGCACTTACTGAGGCTCCTCTAGAGATGAATAACATAATTAGAAGATGTGTCTCCCTTGGGGGCTTATGAGATCTTTAGGGATATAAATAAGGTTTTTTTTTTT
>NW_012099956.1:0-1198 GCF_000951045.1 Mandrillus leucophaeus
GATGAAGCCCACTTGATCATGGTGGATAGGCTTTTTGATGTGCTGCTGGATTCTGTTTGCCAGTATTTTATTGAGGATTTTTGCATCGATGTTCATCAGGAATATTGATCTAAAACTCTCTTTTTTTGTTGTGTCTCTGCCAGGCTTTGGTATCAGGATGATGTTGGCCTCGTAAAATGAGTTTTGGAGGATTCCCTCTTTTTCTCTTGATTGGAATAGTTTCAGAAGGAATGGTACCAGCTCCTCCTTGTACCTCTGGTAGAATTTGGCTGTGAATTCATCTGGTCCTAGACTTTTTTGGTTGGTAGGCTATTAATGATTGCCTCAATTTCAGAGTCTGCTATTGGTCTATTCAGGGATTCAATTTCTTCCTGGTTTATTCTGGGAGGGTGTACATGTCCAGGAATTTGTCTATTTCTTCCAGGTTTTCTAGTTTATTTGCATAGAGTTGTTTATAGTATTCTCTGATGGTAGTTTGTATTTCTGTGGGGTCAGTGGTGATATCCCCTTTATCATGTTTTATTGTGTCTATTTGATTCTTCTCTCTTTTCTTCTTTATTAGTCTTGCTAACAGTCTGTCAATTTTGTTGATCATATCAAACAACCAGCTCCTGGATTTATTGATTTTTTGGAGGGTTTTTCGTGTCTCTATCTCCTTCAGTTCTGCTCTGATCTTAGTTATTTCTTGCCTTCTGCTAGCTTTTGAATGCGTTTGTTCTTGCTTCTCTAGTTCTTTTAATTGTGATGCTGGGTGTCAATTTTAGATCTTACCTGCTTTCTCTTGTGGGCATTTAGTGCTATAAAATTCCCTCTACACACTGCTTTGAATGTGTCCCAGAGGTTCTGGTATGTTGTGTCTTTGTTCTCATTGGTTTTCAAGAACATCTTTATTTCTGCCTTCATTTTGTTATGTACCCAGTAGTCATTAGGGAGCAAGTTGTTCAGTTTCCATATAGTTGAGCGGTTTTTATTGAGTTTCTTAGTCCTGAGTTCCAGTTTGATTGCACTGTGGTCTGAGGGACAGTTTGTTATAATTTCTATTCTTTTCCATTTGCTGAGGAGTGCTTTACTTCGAACTATGTGGTCAATTTTTGAATAAGTGGAATGTGGTGCTGAGAAGAATGTATATTCTGTTGATTTGGGGTGGAGAGTTCTGTAGATGTCTATTAGGTCTGCTTGGTGCAGAGTTGAGTTCAAT
>NW_012099957.1:0-1135 GCF_000951045.1 Mandrillus leucophaeus
GCAGTGGCTCATACCTGTAATCTCAGCACTTTGACACTTTGGGAAGCCGATGTGGGAGGATTGCTTGAGGCCAGGCATTCAAGACCAGCAGGAGCAACATAATGAGACCCCATCTTTACAAAAAAAAAAAAAAAGGAAAAAAAAAAAAGGTTTTTTGGCTCGCACTCTCTTTTCTATTTGAAACATTTCATATGAGAACATGATGTTTGGAACTGTGGCAGCTATCTTGTGACTATGATAATAGTCTCTTTAATACATTGAAGATAACAGACCATAAAGGTATCTTTCCTTATCAGAGATGTAAATGGAATGAAGTCAGCCATGCAAACATGCCAGTAGATGGAGGCAAGGGCAGAGTTCCCTAGCAGGAAGTACAGTGCATCTGCAGAGATGTCCTCAATGGGCATTATTTGACTAGTCACAAACCAAATTTGCCCTTCTTTCTCCCTTTTCCCCTCTCATGCTAATGATTCTCTTCCCTCTGATTGAAACATTTTTTTTTTAGTGATGGGGTCTTGCTATATTGTCCAGGCTGGACTTGAACTCCTGGGCTCAAAGGATATTCCTGCCTCAGCCTCCTGGGTAGCTGGGACTATAGGCGTGGAATTGTGCCAGCAGAAACATACTTTCTTTAGGTATGACAAGAGTACTGAATTAGCCCCAATACTTAAGACCTGAGTGCAGAGCTAAAAGTAAGCAAAATTTATTTGGCTTATCATTAGGGATTCATGCACAAACCCTGCAATTTGGCCCTAATATGTATGTTTTCATTTTTTTTTTTTTTTCTTGAGACAGAGTCTTGCTCTGTCACCCAGGCTGAAGTCCTGTGGCATGATCTCGGCTCACTGCAACCTCCACCTCCCGGGTTCAAGTGATTCTCCTGCCTCAGCCTCCCAAGTAGCTGGGATTACAGGTGCGCACCACCATGCCCAGCTAATTTTTGTATTTTCAGTACAGACGGGTTTCACCATGTTGCTCAGGCTGCTTTCAAATTCCTGAGTTCAAGCAATCGGCCAGCCTCAGACTCTCAAACTACTGGGATTACAGGCATGAGCCACCTGGCCTGGCCTTTGAAATGGGTCTTTAGAACTCAATGGATTTTAGCTGGGAGAAAGGGGTAATTGAGTAAATCAAA